>NC_021160.2:34845160-34872804 GCF_000331145.2 Cicer arietinum | reverse complement strand
TTAATTGGCATCAAAATATCTTTTTGATTATAAAACTCCAAAATATTATTAACTTTGGCTTAAAAGCTTCCGAGCCAAAATCCAATATACACCAAAAATACATAAATGGTACTCTAAAATTACGGGTCTTACAACGGTCCTACCGGTTCGTACCCTACGGACGGGAATGGAGATGGGAACGCGTGATTGCAGTTACATTAGGAGGATCTCACGGGGCGCGTGGAGATACTCAGGGTGTATAGCTTTTTGGTAGGATGATCAGATTAGGATGATGTATAGGAACTAGGTGTCCTTCTTTTTGGATTGGAGTATTTTTAGTTTGGAAAACTGTATTTATACTAATATTGTCAGTTTGACTTCTTATTCGAATGGGTTCCATGTACCATTTGATGTTGTGTAAATGTTTTGGATTTATAATTGGAGAAACTTTTCCGCTGCTTGTAAATTATAATGACTCAATTATTTATCCAAAGGCATTTCCTGATTTAATTCTTTGTTCGTTTTTAATTACTTTAAAAAAAAAAATATACCCTCGCTTTGAAAAACGGGGTGTTACACTCAACATGTCCATTATAATATACTAGGACAAAAAACTCTGATGGAGCCATTATAGGTAAAAGATATGTATGAGTAAGTGTTTAGAATGATATTTGTTAGTGTATTGAATAAGTGAACGACATTACATATTTATATTATGTTGGATAACATCCCAATGATGTCAGCGTAATCCCCCAATCTTCCACTGATTGGCTGGTTCCGATTTTTGAATAGGATAATGCTTACGTGTAAGATGACGTCAGCGCAATCTCGTAAGATGACGTCAGCGTAATCTAGTACGATGACATCAGCGTAATCCCCTAATCTTCCACTGATTGGCTGGTTCCGATTTTGGATAGGATAATGCTTACGTGTACGATGATGTCAGCGTAATCTGGTACGATGACGTCAGTGTAATCCCTCAATCCTCCACTGATTGGCTGGTTCCAATTTTGGATACGATAATGCTTATGTGTACGATGACGTCAGCGTAATCTGGTACGATGACGTCAGCGTAATCCTCCAATCCTCCACTGATTGGCTGGTTCCGATTTTGGATACGATAATGCTTACGTGTACGATGACGTCAGCGTAATTTGGTACGATGATGTCAGCGTAATCCCCTAATCTTCCACTGATTGGCTGGTTCCGATTTTGGATACAAAAATGTTTACGTGTAGGATGACATCAGCATAATTTGGTACGATGGCGTCAACGTAATCCTCCAATCCTCCACTGATTGGCTGGTTCAGATTTTGGATACGACAATGCTTACATGTACGATGACGTCAGCGTAATCCTCCAATCCTCTATTGATTGGTTGTTTCCGATTTTGGATAAGATTGCAATGGTTTTATAAATAGTCATTATGTTCATATTATTATTCACACACACTTTAAAGCTCTCACATTCACAACATACAAGCTCTATGGCTCTTTTAAGAAATCAGTATCTTCACAGATCTAGAGATATTGTTGAGATGGTAAGTGGTTGTAATCATCTTATGTATACATGTTTTTAATCGTCATTTTCATAACTCTAATATTAAATTTATTTAAAATGTAGAACTTGATTGAATGTCACCACCACTTTAGAATGGAGGAAGCTGGGTTTTTGACCGTTGCAAAATTGGGATCTTGTAACGTGGACCCATCTTTGATGACCGCAATGGTAGAACGTTGGAGAACAAAAACACACACATTTCATCTTCCAATAGGAGAATGTACAATAACTCTTGAAGATGTTGCATTACAACTGGGTCTACCTATCAACGGAAGACCAGTAACTGGAGGTGGCGCTTTAGATTGGGATGAAGAATGCCAACAACTTTTGGGTGTCATTCCTCCACAAAATCAAATGGTGGGTCAATTCGTCAAACTGAAATGGTTGAAAGACACATTTGCTCATGTTCCGAATAATGCAGCTGTTGAGCAAGTACAACAACATTGTAGAGCGTACCTATTACGCTTGATTGGGGGTTTGGTAATCCTTGACAAATCTTGCAATAGAGTTCATTTGATGTATCTCCCCCTGTTGAAACATATTCAACGAGTTCGACTATATAGTTGAGGTTCAGCTTGTTTGGTAAACTTATACAAACAAATGTGTCGTGCAACCGCACCGTCTTATGCATGTATGGGTGGATGTGCGTTGCTCCTTCAATCTTGGGTATGGTATCGCATGTCGTTCATTGCCCCTCATTGCACTAGAGAGATATCATTTCCACTAGCAAAACGGTAAAACTTTTTCATATTAGTCCAATAAATTACGTATAATATACTTGCCAAACTTGCTAAATAATAGTTTTATATTCTTTTACTGGATGGATTGGCAAGGGACTAATCCATTCTAGAACTCCATATGAATATCTTGTCAGTTATAGATCAAACATTGATCACATGTAACATTATCAGGTTTAAAAAATCATTGTTCAACAAAATTTATACTTATTATAATTGTGTTGCCTTACTAATAAGTCTTTTTTTCTCTAGTTCATATGGATGCCTTACAGGGGTCCTGAAAATTTCATACCACAACAAGCATATCAGAATTCAATGATATGGACTGCCAAAACCGCATTGATTTGTTTCTCAACTATTGAATGGCATCAAACATATAGAGTAAAACTGCAGTTTGGACTTTTGCAGGAAATACCAAATGAACCTGAAAATATTGATACACTTCACTGTCAAGATATGAGAGGGAATCATCTGGAAAATTGGAAAGACAAACATGCTGCATGGATTCAATTTTGGAACGAACGTCGAAGTCATTGTCTTACCGGTCAGCCGATACATGGACACTCAATACCAATAGAGGAGTATATGGTGTGGTTTAGACCCAACTCCAATTTGTATCTATCAACTCTACACCTACTACAGGACCCACGATGTGGTGTTGCAGCACAGCCAACTCAACCATCACACTGACAAAGACGTAATAGATCTCACCTACCGACTCCCCCTGTTACTATTGAAAATGAAGCGCCATAACCACATTGTCATTCATTTTCTTTCACCCCAACACAACAACAATTTGAATCACCAAGACAATCATTTCAATTCATGTCAACTCAACAAGATGATCACCGGCAATCTCTACATTCAAGTGATCAAGATTTTGTGAATAATTTATTTGGGGCAGACCTAGGTACGCCTGAATCGGCTGCTCATTATATTAATAACATGTACTCATTTGGTGTTCCATCATTCCCTAATCAAGTAGATCATACTTCTTCGATGCATGTCGACCTACTAAGTGAAAATGTTCAGGAGACATATGCCCCAGTTGACGAAGAAAACTCATCTCCTCGTCATCCACGCCGTATTCGTCGACCACCACGATGTGGGACTGGACAACATATAGGAGATTAATGTAATAAAAACATTGTAATAAAATTTGTGTCTATTTTTTTTCACTCATTTGGTATTTGTATGTTTAATTATAATATTAAATTAAATATTGTTATTTTATGAACTCCATTTAATTAATTTTATTTAATAATTATAAAATATATAGTTAACATTGTATTTATTTATTTAATTAAAATAATAATTACTTAATTAAATAATTAATAAAATTTAAATTAATTATTTCATTAAAATAATAATTAATTAAATTAATTATTTCATTAAATTAATAATTAATGAAACTTAAATTAATTATTTAATTAAAATAACAATTATTGATTAATAAAATATATATTTATTATTAAGAAAGATGTTAACAAAATATAATGTGTTGCATTATTTCTCAGCGGGTGAATGTATCTTTATTAATTGATCAAATTCCCTATATACGTGTCTATAGTACCACTAATAAAAGTAATTTTATAAATGATAAAATAAATTTAATAATTAAAAAAAAATTACTTTGAGAAATCGGTGTACATAAATCTGATTTATCTTCCTTCTTTAAAAAAAAAATTTAAGTTGAGAAATTGTAGAAGCTTAAACTGATTTCTAAGAGTAATTTTAAAAAGTGGAAAAATGATGGTAGTTTGGTATTTAATTTGGAATTAGTGATAATTTAGTATTTAATATTTTTTTTCATGGTATATCAATAAAAAAAGCCGTAAAATATATTTAGAATTGATGTGTGCATTGATGCTGACGTGGAGGCTACATATGCATTGATTTGGAAATGTTCTCATCGTCAATCCCTCCTATCCATATGGTATTATGGTGCCAAAAAAAACAATCAAGGGAGAAAAATGTATTTAGTTAAGAAAAAAAATGTTACTCCTTGAAATAAAATATAAATAAAATCGAAAGTAACAAATGTTACTTATAATTTATTGTAAAGAGAGCGATTAACACTCTTCAAATCGAAAGTAACACTTTTTCTCCTCTTGAAAATCGAACACTTAGACTTAAGAGCAAATTCTAATTTGTATCATGGTTTACCATAAACTAGTTTTAAAAAATGTTTAAATTTCAATGATTATAGACATCGTCTCTTAGAAGTAAATTCTAACGATAATTTTTATTTATTTATTGAGATAATAACTTAAATATATCAGTTAAATTAAAAAAAAAATGTATCATGTAAATCAAATAACAATTTTATTCATAAAGATGAGAAGAGTCACAAGCTATTATTTATAAAAGAGCATTATCTACTATCGTTAAGAGTATTTTTAAATACTAGTCCACGATATACCACTTATAAAATTGGTGCACTAAAGAACTCAACCTGTAAAGTAAATTTTAAAATGAGATCCTTTAAAAATTAAGAAATATAAAATTGGAGTATTAAACAACTTACAAATAAGAGAAGATAGAAGATACACCGTCAATTAAATTAGTTTTACACTGAAGTTTGGATGATTATATTTACATTGCGGTGACAAATTAGTGTTGTGTTATACAATTATGAGGTTTTATTGAACGTCGGTGTAAAATAGTTTTACATAGACAATACAATATTATTAAACTCTACAGATAAATATTAAATACATTAACATGTCTTGCATGTGTTGATTTACAAGAAAGATGGTTTGAATTGTAAATTTACCCCTATTTAAAATTTTCTGTAAAAATTAACTCAAGATTGATCTTGGTTGTAAAAAGCAGAAAACAGATAATGTTCTTGGTTCTAAAACCAGAAAACGGATAATGTTCTTGGTTAATTAAAATTAACAGTTTTAACTTATCTATTTAACTTGATAATTGAAAGACTGGAAGTAAATAGATAAGTGAAGAAATATAACACACAAATATATCCTAGTTCACCCAATATGAGTTACAATCCTCACAAATGTGAGATTTTCCACTAAGTGTTCAAAGCAAGAATGTTCTTGATTTTCACACAACTTTTGCAGATCAATCTTGATCTGTTACAACTTACTACCTTTCAGCTTATAAAGGATTTCCACATATCTACCTTTCAATCTTTAGAAAGGATTTACCCACTACCTTTCATACACATAAAAGGATTTTTACAAAAACTTCTTAAGCTATTTCAACACAATAGTCTTGAGTTTACAGATGGATGATTTAAGGAGTATGACAAAATTTGAATATACTCATCTCGTGTTTGAGAATGGATTCTGATTTTGAAACTTAGTAGTTATTGAAACTTATAGCCAATTGAGAATTGAATTGAACTTTGAAAGATGTTTGAAAATCTCAAAGAATTTCAAATATGATTGTAAATGAAGTATTGCTTGCTTTCTTGACAGATTTTTCCTTCATCTTGAAGTCCCTTTTATAGGCTTTAAGAGAGCTTATGACAACTCATTTTTTCGTTGGCAGTTGTCCAACTGTCATATGGCAGTGAGTGGATAAGATCAATCATAAAGCAAGAACGTTCTAGGATTTGGACAACCTTGCTTTTTGAAAATCAAGAACGATCTTCATTCTTGCTTTGTGGTAACAAAGTTTTGACTTTAACTTGACATATGTGTGAAGTGTTATTCATGCTTTGCAACACATGTACAAACTATTAAAAATTGCAAGATTGTTATGTCCAAACTTGTCAATTTTTATGCTTCTTGCTTGCTTTAACTTTGAAGAATGATTTTGTTTTAATGGTGAATGCATTATAGTCTTTGCCTTGCCTCTTGGAGTGATCTTCATACTGAAATCTATCCTTGTATATTTTGGAACTTGCAGATTTGTTTTAATTGATGTTTAAAATCTAGATTACATTTCTCCCCTGTTGTGACAACAAAAAGGAAGTAGGAGCAGTAGCAAAGCTAAAACGACAATGATGAGTAGAGCCCTCCGAGGATGAGGATAAGGATGGTTGTTGAATTTGTGGAAAAATTGGAAGTGGATTCTGTATGGGTGGTTCAATACCAAGCTTTGGAGCAAGTTGGTTTGTCATCCAGTCTCTTAGAATAGCTTGTTCTTTAACATGATGCATCATTCTGGCTATGATGGTCTAGAGAGCATCAAAAATTGCGTTGTTGGTTTCCGAGCCTTCTTTTTCCACCTTGGATTTTTTTAGAGGAGGCTAAGCACTTTTAACAGGAGTAGATAAAGGAGTGTTTTGAGAAGGTGTAGCAGATGTGCAAAATGTTGACAGAGTGGCAAAAGATGTGTTAATCTGAGGGAGAGAGTTGGCGGGGGTGAAGTTGTGAGGTACAGATGGATCAGTTTCTTGAAAAACCAGATATTGGCGAATGCCACAAATGGAAGAACTCGATTTCTGTGGTGAGACAAATGTTGGTGACATGATAGAGATGTGTTGATGAGGCATATGAGGACATGTACCATGAAAAAAATAAGTTTGGAGTGGTGTGAGGAGCAATATCAATGGTATTTATTTGATCATCTTGTGGATGAAGGGGAACGTTCTGGTGAGAAGCAAAACATTCTTAAGTTGTAGGTGGGATTGAATTTGTGTGAATTTTATAGTGGCGCTCAAACCTCTTTCTTTTGGTTGATGATGGAGTGAAGATTGCGTTTGGAACAAACTGAAGTTGATAAATGGAGAAGGTGATAAATGACTAGGGCATCATTATCAAAGACAAATTCATGGTTGCCGCAATGGGGGTAAAATGGAGTGTTGGTTGATACTATTGAAAATTTTAGGAAGAGGCTTCAAGTCAGTTGAGATGTAATTTGTTGACTCAACAACAAACAGTTCTTGAAACACGTCATCTTTAGAAATATTGAGAGCTGAGTACCAGTCTTGTACAAAGACTGCTGGTCCTTCAGAAGGGAGATGAAGGATTTTAGTAAGGATTGAAGGAGTGATACGTATTTCAATGCCTTTAATTTTTAAGACAATGAGGGATTTATCTGGAAAGGTTTTAGCCTTGCAACATAAAGCTCATATAACCTCAAAATAGTAACAATTAGAAATTTGAAGAAAATCAGTCCAACCCAAAGCATCTGTATGATGCTTAATGAAGGTGGCTTCATACTGTAAATTTTCAAAAAATGAACACACGACCAATACCTATTGGTCTCTGGCCCCATTTTTCATTGTAGAGTTTTTGGTTTTGAGAGGAAATCAGAGGGGGGGATGAGAATTTTTGAAGAGGATGGTTTGTTGGATATTTTGGTTTTAGGGTTTGAAGCTTTCGTTGAAGAAATTTTTGGGTTTGGAGTTGTCGTTGAAGAACGTTGTGGGTTTGAAGTTTTATTTGGAGAACGTTTTGGGTTTTTGGCAGACTTAGGTTTTTTCAAATTTTTTGAAGCAAGAAAATCTGAAAGTGTGGAGGAGGACTTTAGTGATGGATTTGTCTTGGTTTTGGAGGGATTAGAGTTGGATGGTTTCTTTTGGGAATGGGATTTTTGGAGTGTTTGGGTTCTTTGAGGGGTTTGGGATTTTGAGGTTTTTAAGGGTTGTGTTGATGGCACTGGTTCTAAAGTAGGAATCTTTGGTAATGGTGTGGAATCAGAATCGTCATCAGAGATTGTGTAGATTGTTTGGTCAGTTGTTTTGGGTTTGGAGGTCCCAATACCAGTGAGAATATGCATTGATCTATGTTTGGAGGATGAGGATGTCGAGTGTGTTTCTAAGATGTTGTAGAGTTTGATGAATGGTGGGAATCCCGCATTGTCACTCTTCTTCATCCTTGTCCACGATTAACTTTTTTTTCAAAAATGGCACGCACAAAAGCTACAGCACAAAAAAACCCTAATCCCAGAACACCATCATCATGATCTTCATCACCATCCCCTTCACCATCTCCAACACGATTACCTTCACCACCACCTAAACCAGCACACACCCCGCCCCCCATTCTTCATAAAAAATGACGTTCTCTGACCTAATGTCTTCCTCTCGAGAGTCAACCCCTCTCCTATTACACCAACTCCTCTTTCCACCATTGTATCAATGCGGGATTCCCATCATTCATCAAACTCCACCACATCTTAGAAACGCGCTCGACATCCTCATCCTCAAAACGTAGATCAATGCGTATTCTCGCTGGTAGTAGAACCTCCAAATCCAAAACAACTGACCAAACGATCTACACAATCTCTAATGACGATTTTGATTCCACACCATTACCAAAGATTCCTACTTCAGAACCAGCGCCATCAACACAACCCTTAAAAACCTCAAAATCCCAAACCCCTCAAAGAACCCAAACACTCCAAAAATCCTCTTCCCAAAAGAAACCATCCAACTCAAATCCCTCCAAAACCAAGACAAATCCATTACTCAAGTCCTCCTCCACACTTCCAGAATTTCTTGCTTAAAAAAATTTGAAAAAACCTAAGTCTGCCAAAAACCCAGAACGTTCTCCAAATAAAACACCAAACCCACAACGTTCTTCAACGAAAACTCCAAACCCAAAACGTTCTTCAACGAAAGCTTCAAACCCTAAAACCAAAATATCCAACAAACCATCCTCTTCAAAAATTCTCATTCCCCCTCTGATTTCCTCTCAAAACCAAAAACTCTACAATGAAAAATGGGGCTAGAGACCAATAGGTATTGGTCGTGTGTTCGTTTTAGAAAATTTACAGTATGAAGGCACCTTCATTAAGCATCATACAGATGCTTTGGGTTGGACTGATTTTCTTCAAATTTCTGACTGTTATTATCCTAAGTTATATGAGCTTTTTGTTGCAAGGCTGAAACCTTTCCAGATAAATCCCTCATTGTCTCAAAAATTAAAGGCATTGAAATATGTCTCGCAACTCCAATCCTTGCTAAAATCCTTCATCCGCCTTCTCAAGGACCAGCAGTCTTTGGACAAGACTGGTACTCAGCTCTCAATATTTCCAAGATGACGTGTTTGAAGAATTGTTTGTTATTGAGTCAACAAATTACATCTCAACTGACTTAAAGCCTCTTCCTAAAATTTTCAATAGTATCAGCTAACACTCCATTTTACCCTGTTGCGACAGCCATGAATTTGTCTATGATAATGACGCCCTAGTCATTTATCACCTTCTCCATGAGAAGAGCTAAATCTGCCACATTTGATCATCCATCACATGATCTCTGCCATAAACAAAGACTACAAAAGAAACATTGTTCCTTATGGTATGGTCTTCTCTAAAATCTTCATATTTTTTTTGGTCCTTTATCTATAGAATCTTCATGTATCAAGATCTCAAAATTTTCCTCAAAAAATATCTCACATATGAAACAACTTCCAAACCCAACCTTCACTCCATCATCAACCAAAAGAAAGAGGTATGAGCACCACCCTAATTCACACAAATTTAATCTCACCTACAACTGAAGAACGTTCACCTTCTCACTAGAATATTCCCTATTCATCCACAAGATGATCAAATAAATACCACTGCTACTGCCCCTCACACTACTCCAAACTCGTTTTTTCATCGTATGTGTCCTCTTATGCCTCATCAACACACCTCTATCATGTCACCAACATTTGTCGTACCATAGAAAACGAGTTCTTCCATTTTTGGCATTAGTCAATATCTGTTTTTTCAAGAATCTGATACATCTGTACCTCACAACTTCACCCATGTCAGCTATCTCCCTTAGATTAACACATCTTTTGCCAATATGTCAACATTTTGCATGCACTTTCTCAAAACATTCATTTATCTACTCCTGTTAAAAGTGCTCAGCCTCCTCTCAAAAAATCCAAGGTGGAAAAAGAAGGCTAAAAACTCAACAAGGCAATTTTTGATACTCTTCATACCATCATAGCCAGAATGACGCATCAGGATAAAGAACAGGATATTCTAAGAGACTGGATGACAATCCAACTTGCTCCAAAGCTTGGTATTGAGCCACCCATACCGAATCCACCTCCTATTTTTCCACCAATTCAACAGCCATCCTCATCCTGGGAGGGTTCTTCTCCATCATTGTCGTTTTAGCTTTGCTACTGCTCTTGCTTCCTTTTTGTTGTGACAAAGGGGGAGAAGTATACTCTAGATTTCAAACATCATGTACTTCGTAATATCTTTTTGTATAACAACTTCTATAATTTTGTTGTTGTTGTGTATGAACTGATGATTATAGCTTTAAATCAATGATATTATGTATGAACTAATGACTACTGCTTTATCAATGAAATTTTTTTTTTAACCATTAAGTATGAACTAGTGATTACTGTTTCATAAATGAAACTCATATATTGGTTCAAAAAGGATAGAACATTTTGAGGGCGAGCTTTTATCTAAAATGCTCTATATGATCATTAAAAGAATCAAAATTAAAATCTCAATATGTTTGTCATCATCAAAAAGGGGGAGATTGTTAAGACAAAAATCCAAATTAATGTTTTGATGATAAACTAAAGGTAAATAAGATTATAATTATGATTATGTGCATGTTGGTATTTGATATGTTTGTTTGAGTTTGTTAATCAAGATAGGTACCAAGAGAATCAAAACAAATCACAATAAAGAAGAAACAATACTAAGTCATAAAAACGAAGAATGTTATTGACAGTTTTAAAGCAAAACAAAGAAAGTTCTCCACAAGTTCTAGAATTTCATAGGGTGTTATGTTTATGAATTTTCTTATTGATACACATTAAACATGTAGCATGAAGTGTTGATGGCTTCAGCACAAAAATATTTTTCAACATTTGATTCTTCTAAGATTATTCTTGCCATCTCCTGCAATGTTTTATTTTTTCGTTAAGCAACTCCATTTTGTTGAGAAGTTCTTGCACAAGATAGATTGTGAGAGATACCAACTTCATCAAAAAAATATTTTGAAATATGCATTAATAAACTCCTCTCCATGATTACTTCTCATAGAGATTATGTTGGATTCTTTTTAATTTTGGATTTTTTTACAAAATGTTTTGAATGCAGTAAAGGCATCATCCTTTTGTTTTAAAAATAGCACCCATGATTTTAATAATAACAAAATTATTGACTTTAGGTATAAGGTGTTATAACAAAATAGAACCCATATTTTGACATCCAACCTGCATAAGGTGTTATATTGACTTTAGGTATCCACTTGATTTTGGGTCCTTGGTGTTGAGACAAAATATCTCTCAAATGATTTTAATAATAATAAAATTACTTAAGAAATTATGATTGAAGTTAATGACTAATATGTGCTTTTGAGTGAATTCTTATAAGAAAACAGGTTAATCATCAATAAAATTAAAAGGAGAAAAATTTGACTCAATACATCAAGTTTTCAAAACTGGAGGATAGGATGAACCCTTGATAAGATAACCTTCAAAGATGCATAATACTCATCCTCATTGTAACCATAATCTTTAGTCATGATGAGAAGTTAAAACAATATCCAAGAATGAACAAATAAAGTTTTTTAATCAAAGAGGTCAAAGGCCAGGTTTAACTAGTACGAGGATGGGCTGTACGAGGTACAAGGATGGCCAGTACGATGTAAGAAGATGGATCTATAGTCAACATCATTCTCAAAAGTTGAAAACGACCTAGCACTTCAACTTACAAAAGGTTGTAGCCCACAAAAGTAAAAAATACAATCTTACATGTCTTGAAGAATGAAAAGAGAAAAGGACATCTCATGACCAAGTACCTAGGAGGGTTGAATTTCCTGCACGAGGATGGACGGCATATGTCCAAGGACAGCTGAATGGCAGTTTTGTAATTAGGATCAAAGACCTTGGACTTTTTGATCAAGTCTCCAACGGTCATAAGATGTTTGTCACATGAAAAGAGCACTACAAGATCTCTATAAAAGGCATGAAGCTCTCCATTATCAAACACACAACATTACATAAAAAGATCAAGTATCTTAAAGTTATCAAGAGCAATTTTCATCATCTCCTTATACTTTCTATAATCCTTCACTAGATCTTTGAAATATCTTTTTAAAAAGTGTTTAAGAAAAGAGAAGCAATCATACTCATATCACTTTGTAATTTCCACGTGAGTTTCACTTGGAAATACTTGGAACTTGTAAGAAACAAGATTGTAAGCTTGGTGAGGCTAAAGAATACACAAAGTGTAATCAACCTCTGTGAGAGGATAATCAGTTTGATCATTAGTAAAAACTCACAAGTGTGTGAGGACTAGATGTAGCCTTCATTGTGTGAACCAGTGTAAATGTTGTGTGTGTCACTGTCTATTCCCTCTCTTTTTTATTCAGCTTAAAATTCAAAGGTTTAAATTCCTATCCTCGTGATTCGCATCCTCCCTTAGAGGATAGTTTTTCAAAACACGTGAAAAACCTTTTTAACAACAAAATCCCTATTCAATCCATTTTCTAGTGATATTTAGCTACATCACTTGGGAGTTAGTTTTAAAATAACAGTTTAACTCAGGGTGCCCAAACTTGGAACAGTGAGAACATCTTGTTGTTGGTCTTTGAAAAGATTTGAAAATCTGAGTTTTAAATGTTTTTTACACTGATTTGGATGAGCCTGCAGAACGTTCTCCCTTTTTTAAACTTTCTGGAGAAAGTTATGTGTTTGTTCCAGAACGTTCTCCTTTTTGCGAACTTCCTAGAGAACGTTCTTCCTTTTTCAAATCTCTTAGGACAGGTTCTGTAGAACGTTCCTCCCTTTTAAAATTCCTTTTGTTCTTGATTTTTTCGTCCCTTTTTTTTAAAATAGAACGCAAATTCGAGATGTTCAACTTTACTGCAATATGAACATTTGATTTTGCATTTTTCTTCTTTTCTTTTAGGTACGAAGAAATTTTCATATCGTTGTGTTTTATCAATACCAAGACCAGCTTTATCAAAAATTCTCATTTGAGAACCCATGATTCTTTGAAAAGTTTCAGTTGCTTTAATGAATTTAGGCAAATCATTTTTAAGAAGTTCAACTTCATATTTAAGGAGAACATTCTTCTTTTGTGTTGCAGAACATTTTTTACTTTCTTGTCTTTCATCATCAAAGTTTTTGAGTTATGATTCTTTCAGATTTTGAATGATTTTCTTAAGTCCATCATTCATAATCTGAGTTTTTTCTTTTTCCTCTTTTTCTTTGTAAAACTTTTCATTTAAAGAGGTGCATTTTTGGATAAGAATATTTGAGTCATTTAGCAAATTATCAAATTCATTTCTCATTTGTTCACATAAAATGCAGTGTTTAGAGTTTATTACCTCAGTTTCATCTGTGTTTGCCATCAAGCATATGTTGGCTTCTTCTATTTCCTCTAAATCTGAATCATCAGAATCATCACAAGTCAACATCATTGATTTCTTTTTCAAAGGGAATTTCTTTGATGCTCTTTTGTTCAAAGGACATTCAGTTTTGTATTATCCTTGTTTATTGCATCCAAAGCATGTAATTTGCCTTTTATCTACCTCAATTTTGAGATTTTCTTTCTTATTTGGAAATCCCTTTTTGATATGCTCCCTTTTTGATATGCTCCCTTCTTCTCGTCATTCTTTGGATTTTTCTTATAAGAAGAGTTATTTCTTTATCTGGTTCTTCCTGTCCAACTTCCTCTATTTTCTCTTCTAATTGTGGTGACACACTTTCTTGAGAGACTTTTAAGGCAATTGTTTTGTCTTTTTTTTGGTTTGTCTTCCATCAGTAGCACCTCATGTGCTCGCAATGTTTCAATTAACTCCTATAAATCCGAGTACGTTGAGGTTCCTGGCTTGGCTTATGACTGTTATCATTGGTCTCCAAATGATTGGGAGGCATCTCATGATTTTCCTTACTCTATCTTGTACAAAGTATGTATGTTTTGCATAAGGATCGCATTTCATTTACAATAGTTGTAAATCTAGAGTACATTTCGTCAGTAGTTTCTCCTTCATTCATTTCAAACAATTCAAACTTTCTTATGCATATGTCGATCATTGTTTCTTTCACATGACTCGCTCCTTCATGGTGAGTTTGTAGTGTGCCCCATACATTTTTTGCAGTGTCGCATTCATCGACTCTCTCACTTTCTTCCCTGCTTAAAGCACATGATAGGAATAATCGAGCTTTTGAGTTAGAAGTACCTCAGATTTTTCTTCTATTGTCCAATATGTTTCTTTCTTTTTAGAAGATGTTGGATCATTTTGGTCGACCCTTAGCGTGAAATCTCCTTCTGTAATGATGCACCACATACCTGTGTCTTGTGATTTTAGAAATAACTGTATTTTGTTTTTTCAAAAATAGTAATCTAAGCATCAAAGTAGGGTGGTCTATTTGGTAACCCTCTTCAGCAATGTACTTAACTTTTAACATTTTCTTTCTAGATCTTTTCTCTAACACTATTTAGGTGTTGATTTTAGAGATTGTGCTCTGATGCCAATTGAAGTAGCAATTTACAAGAAAAGAGTTTGAATTGTAAATTTACCTATTTAAAATTTCTGGTAAAAATTAACTCAAGATTGATCTTAGTTGTACAAAGCAGAAAACAAAGAATGTTCTTGGTTCTAGAATCAGAAAACAGAGAACGTTCTTGGTTAGTTGAAATTAACAGTTTAGCTTATCTATTTAACTTGATAATTGAAAGACTGAAAGTAAACAAATAAGGGAAGAGATATAACACACAGATATATCCTGGTTCACCCAATATGGGTTATGTCCAATCATCACAAATGTGAGATTTTGCACTAAGTGTTCAAAGCAAGAATGTATTTGGTTTTCACACAACTTTTGCAGATCAATCTTGATCTATTACAACTTACCACCTTTTAGCTTAGAAAGGATTTCCACATATCTACCTTTCAATCTTTAGAAATGATTTACACACTACCTTTCACACACATAAAAGGATTTTTACAAAAACTTCTTAAGTTATTTCAACACAATAGTCTTGAGTTTACAGAAGAATAATTTAAGGAGTATGACAGTATCTGAATATGTTTAACTCGTGTTTGAGAATGGATTCTGATTTTGAAACTTAGTAGTGATTGAAACTTATAGCCAATTGAGAACTGAACTTTGAAAGATGTTTGAAAATCTCAAAGAATTTCGAATATGATTGTAAATGAAGTATTGCTTGCTTTCTTGAGTTCTGACTTTTCCTTCATCTTGAAGTCCCTTTTATAGGCTTCAAGAGAGCTTATGACAACTCATTTTTTCGTTGGGAGTTATCCAGCTGTCATATGGCAGTGAGTGGATAAGATCAATCATAAAGCAAGAATGTTTTTGGATTTGGGCAGTCTTGCTTTTTGAAAATCAAGAACGATCTTCGTTTTTGCTTTGTGGCAACTAAGTTTTGACTTTAACTTCATATATGTGTGAAGTGTTATTCATGCTTTACAACCCATGTACAGACTGTTAAAAATTGCACGATTGTTCTGTCCAAACTTGTCAATTTTTATGCTTCTTGTTTGCTTTAACTTTGGAGAATTATTTTGTTTTAATGACGTATGAATTATAGTCTTTGTCTTGCCTCTTGGAGTGATCTTCATACTGAAATCTATCCTTGTATATTTTGGAGAACCTACTAAAACGAATCTGCAAGTTCTGAATCTAATCTGATTACTTTTTGAAATTCTGGAACTTGTGGAGAACGTTCTTCATTTTCCTTTAAAACTGTCAAGAACGTTCTTCGTTTTTCTGACTTGGTTTTGTTTCTTTTTTATTATGATCTACTTTGATTTTCTTGGTACCTATCTTGATTAACAAACTCAAGCAAACATATCAAATACCAACATGCACATAATCATAATTATAATCTTACTTACCCTTAGTTTATCATCAAAATATTAATTTGAGATTTGTCTCAAAACTGTCCACCTTTTCCAACTATAATGATTCTTAATTTCAGAGATTTATCAACTAAGATGCTAAATCTCAACCAAACTTATACTTTTAAATTAGGTCAAGCTGAAAACATTCAGTTTCCAAATATTGACAAGATATATACAATTTAATCTCATTATCTCCTATTGTTCATTTGAAATCTTGAGGACGGTATTGTACTTAATTCTGGGCATGAAGATGAGAAAAATATACAAGGATTATGCGGGGAAAAAGCAATTAATGCTAAGGAACGGTAGATTGAGCACTCTACCGGGAATCCTAAGATGAAAATAAATAGTTCTATGAGAAGATGTAGCTAGCAAAATTTTCAATGCAGGTAGAAGATTTCTTTTGATCACCACAAATAATTAGAAGATAAAATCACAAGATTTGAATGCTAGAAAAAAAAAGCAAGATATATGTGATTATTTAAGTTTCAATTTCTAATGCTATCAACAGATTCAATAGGATGTTAACGTATAACTAGTGACAAGAAAAAAGATAGAATAGATTAATAGAATATAATTAGTTTCATAATTTCTGTAAAATAAAAATATGTGAGAATAGCCTTTTAAATAGAGATTTTGAAAACTTCTTCCACAAATGAAAAGCACTTCCTCTTGCAAGTAAACACCACCAAACAAGAATCATAAAGAACATTACTTACTTCATAGCCTGTAATATCGCAAATTCTCTTGCAAGGATGCATAGAAGGGGGTGACTCAATATTCACATCTGCAAGACAGTCCAACAAAACCAAATAAGATTCTTTAACATAGAAGGCAGCCACATGTAAGTCATAACAACAACAAAAACTGGCACATATACAATTAAAATTCTCCATATTGAGGCTAAACAATTAAAATTCTTTCAATTGTTGCTTATATACATTTCAAATGAAAGAAAATTTATTATTAGAGGGGAAAAAAATACAATTAAAGGAAGAGGAGAACATATCCACCAAAAGAGAAAATACACATAACAAAATTAAGAAAGTAAAGAAGCCTAAGAGCGCAGTAAAGCTGGTCAAAATCTCTCTGCAACCGGTGTATTGGAGATACAAAGAACTAGAGAAACCATAAAAACAATCTTAACACACAACAAATGTAAGGCAAAGATGTGCACTTGAAAATCCATACTCCAAAACCAAACTCCCCACAGTTAACCTCCTTATCATCGTCAAAAATATCTCCAACTTTATCTCTTTCAAATTAATGTTCAAAACAGAAAAAACAAAGTAATTTTTCTTTTTACTTTCCCTCTAAAATGTAAAAACAAGATCCTGTATCACAGGGTGCCAGCAATAAGAAAACATTCTGCCTACAGTGAAACAACGACACAATTGTTTCCAAACAGCCCACCAATGTTGATTCCAGTTAAAATTCCAAAGAAACACAAATTCCACAATTAAAATTCTTAACTCACAATTGGGTTCATCGTGAGGGTAATTCTGGTAATTTTCAGCCTGAATAATCTGCTTAAGATGCTTCCAGTGCCTGCCTCTGGATTGACCTTTAGGGTATTTGTCATACATTTGAATTCTCTTAAAACTGAGATAGTTAGGTAACACCAGCTCTGCCTCCATCCTCTTACCTTCACAAAAAACCAAATTGTTTCTGTTACAAACACGTTAAAAACGTAAATTATATAGTATAAGATTGAACCAAAATTCATTATTAGTTTCAAAAAGCAAAACAGCGTCTGTTTAATGTGACTTTTCCTAATCGGAATTCGCAGGTGCTGATGCTTGTTGCCTCAACCGTTTAACTTTTTCACATTTCACCTTACTGGAAATGTAACTTTTAATCAGGGTCAGATCGAATGCCCCATATCACTTTTACTTGGTGTCCCATAACTACACCTCGATGGGTGGTTCTACATACAGCACCCAAATTTCCTACACACACCTCTCGTATATTTAAATACATTAAAAAAATACCACGTTCCCCATTTTTTACATTGATCTCTCAAAAATGAAAAATTAATTGTTAAACACATCTGTCCATAAAACTTACATAAATAGAAGCTTTATTCTTAATTTTTCCTACATAAAGTATGGAAATGAGACAAATGTTTAAAAACCCAATCAGAACCAGTTCTAAAACATTTGAAAGGGATAAATAATAACACAACATAAATAGAAATTAAATAGAAATTAAATAAAAATTAATATGCATAGGAATAACACTGAACTCAGCAGGATTTTTTTTTGATATTTTTTTTCAATTTTTTTTCCGATTTTTTTGGTATCCTCATCTAAAGTTTAATAAAGCATAGCATATGTGATACGACAACAACTGATAAAAGTAATTTATAGTAGATGTGGTCCTTCAATCACAAACTCATGGATCCATAGATAAAAGTAAATGGTAAAAACATAGATATTAGATGAAGCCTTATTTACATAACAATTGATAAGCAAGCTCTAATCATCAACCATTTAAAACTACTACTAATACTTTTTGCTTATTTCTCTTAAATCAATCACACAGTAAAAAACTGAAATGATTGAAAACAATAGAAACATATAATTATCATACAAAAAGAAATAAATTAAACTAAATTAAATCACCATCTCAAAGAGTCTTCCTCCTAATTGGTAGAGGCAATATAACAGAAATTGCAGACTTAGAATTACAAGATCTAAAAGAACCAGTTCTCATAAACAACAAAAAAGAGTTAACAATTTTCTTAACCTTAACAGCAACCGTTTTAATCTTAGGCTTTTTGGGTTGTACAAAATTATCCAAAGATGATAATTTGTAAGTTGTGAGAAAGATTTGTCTTTGTTTTGCTCTTCTTTGTCTGTAGCTAATAGACTTTAGCATGTTGTTGTCTTTCCCTTGTAAACTAAGAAGTTCATAGTTAAGAAGCTCTTCTTTGATTGTATTTTTTTTCTCTCAATTTTTAGCACATACATAAGGATTCTGAGAAGATTATGGCCCCTTATTTTAGGATCTAAATAGGATTCATTTAGCAGATGTATTATCATAGGAAATCTCAATAACAATGTCATGAAAATAAATTGAATCTCAACAACAAAAGAGTAGAACTCAAAAATAGAATGAAGAAGAATACCTCGACAAAATAAAACAGAGATGGTGGCGAGCCGTGACGGTGGCGAACACAAGAAGGCCGAGTCGTGACCGTTACGGTGGTCGGAGAATGGAGGAGAAATTGGACTGAACGGATGAGAGATTAAGTTCTGAATTCGTCATAGATCACTCTCACTCTGAAAATGGCAAGTGTCGGCGCTGGGATGTGTGACGGTGGCGGTGACGACGACGATGATGGTGGCGAGCTTTGACCGATGGCTACGGTGAGAAGAAGTCTCGCAATTGTTTTTTGTTTTTTTTATTTATTTAATTTCTTTCTTTTTATTTTCTAATTTATTGTTTTATTGGGTGACTGCATTAAATTGCCACATAAATAAGAGCATCTCCAACGGTGAACTCAATATGGACTAGAGTCTACTGTGCCACAGCAATTCACTCATTTTCTACTCGAATAGTGAACTCAACATAATTCAAGTTCTAGTATGTCACATCACCCTAAATCAACTCATTCATTTTTTACGGTTTAACTTTTAAAAAATTATATTATATTCCATTACTTTAATTTATACATTAATATTTAATTTTATTATAACTTAAAATATTAATTTAAATGGAAAAATAAATAAAAAAGTACGTTAATAAAAATTTTAATAAACTTCTGTAACAAAAATTGTGAAGAAAAAGTATGAGTAACAAATTGTTTCTATTAATGAGCTAACAATCGTAATTAAAAGAGAAAAAAAAGGCTAACAATGGTATATTAACTAAAAAAAGCTAATGATTACAAAATTATTATTATTTAATAAATTAAAAAGAAGTTAACGGCTATAAATTAATAAAAAATGATAAATTTATTATTATTAATAAATTAATAAAAGGTAGCGGTTATAATTATATTATTATTAAATTATGAAAGTAGATAGAAAAAAAAAATAACTGCTATGAAGCACCGTTCCTTCATGACAGTACCGTGATGACACATTGGCACAACTCCAACGGTGAACCCACAAAAAACTGGAAGTTAAGTAATTACACGAACGAACTCATTTTCACTCCCGTTGGAGATGCTCTAAGTGTGGATTGGGTGTACGGTAAAAACAGGTGTAAACAGAATATTAACCTAAACAAAACTTGATGTTATTATTAATACTAATAAAATTTGTCCGTTATAATTTATTAAAGCCGATTGTTTTTAACTCAGGTTATTTTTTCGATTTATGAAGAAAAAAATCTTAAAAGATTTGTCTAAAAAATAAACGATATAGTACAAAATTTGTTAAAATAGTAAATTAAAAAAATCTTAGAAGATAATGTATACTAACCACACCTAACCTTTGCATTTTCAATTTGTCTATATATAAATAAGGCTTCTAAATTCAATTCACCCCAAAATCTAAGATACTAATTCTTCTCTCTCATTATTCTTTCTCTCTCTTTTTTTGTCATAACAATGAAAGAAGATATATCAAAGTGACAAAATCATCAAATATGATAATATTGAAAACAACCGATGGTTTTGAAGGTAGAACCCAAAATTGTGAAGATGATAGAAACTGTACAATCACTCATTGACAAATCTGAAGACGCTGCATCGATAATTACTCTATCAAATATATTCAGCGATGATCTTGCTATGATCATTAATTATTGCAAGAAATTATTATACTACGAACAAGAAGAGACCAATGATGCAAAAGACAAGTTTGATGTTGAATTTGAGAATCAACTGAGCGAAGATGACGAAATTGAGCGTAGATGCAAATTACCTAGGCATAACTAGCCTTCTTGAATCAAATGAAGAAGAGGATCGTCGACTTGAAAATACTCTTGATGAAGAAGAAGTCGAACAGAGTCCAAAATGCTATTGAATGTTTCAAAATATTTTGTTTAGTTGAGTAGCCTATGAATTAGAATTAAGAATTCTTCAATTTGTACCAAAAATTAGAAATTTAATATTTTATATCGTCTCTGTATTTCTTGTTTTTCTTCTCTACTTTTCAATTTAGTAACTATTACAAATCAAATTGTAGATGATTTTTCGGATTCTAGTTTGAATCGATTGAAGTACCTTTTATATTCACATTAAATAAATAAATAAAATTGACTCTATACCTTGATTTGATTCTTAAATTAATATTATCATTCTTAATTTAATGAGGTGATATGTCGATAAAATATAATGTTTGAGGATTTTGAGGCCGAAGTGTCGTGAAAATTAAAAATAACTTTAATTTGTGGATAGTTAAAAAAACTACTTGATATTTTAACAATCTATGTGTATAGAATTATATCAATGAAACATGCACATGCCGCCAAAATTGTAATATTGAGTATGCTAGAACTTGTTGTATGTTCACAAAAATTGATGACTCTTTTTACATTTGTTTTTATTTAAATCTACTAATAAATACTTTTTTTCCCACTAGTTTGAAACCAAAGCTCCACTAACAATCCCAAACACGCTTTTAGGCAAGGACTCAAAAGCATAAGTCAGATATTTTTATTTATTTTATACTCCGTTTGATTATCTCTTAACGTGAGGTTTTTATTTTATCACTCCATTTTATTTAAGATATATGAGAGTTTACAATTTTTTCATTAGTAAAAGACACATCAGTGAATAGACAAATATAATTAATTTTTATTTACTATTCTTAGTCTCTATTTTCAAATGACATTATTTGTTTGTAACAAAATAGTTGTCATCGATCCAGACTAAGGACCTAAGTCTTTATAAAGTATTGTTCACATTAGACAAAATCAATCTCAAATATGAATAAGATAAAATATAAAAAATGATATAGTGCATTCATTGATATTTCTTCTTACTTAAGGATCCTATTTTTTTTGAGTTCAAATAGATCTGGATGCAATGGTTCTAGAGGTTGATAAATGAAAACAATTTGTTTTGATTTCAAAGAAGATTTTATTTGTTTCTCTTTCTCACATGCCTAACATAAATAATAAATAGTAAAATTGGTACTTTTAATCGGGCTTAGTTTGAATATCAACTAAAACTAGCGTGACCCAATATTCTGTTTTAACTCCATTTTTCATTGTTAAAAGATAGGCGGAACTTGACTTTTTGTTTGGCAAGTCTGTGTAAATTAATTGTATATACATTATCTTTTCTGATAGTTGTGAAAATATAGATTGATTCCCTTTGCTTCTAAGTACACATACCTATTTCTGTAGGAAATATCATAACTATTATTGCACAATTGACTTATGTTAAGTAGATTTGTTTTAATCCGACAACATATAAAACATTGTCAATAATAGGTAAATAGTTTATAATGTGGATAGAGAGGCATAAGAATGGTATTTATAAATTTCTCTTAGCCTCGATTCCTATGCAATATAAGATTATTTTGTTATAGGTGTAATTGCTTATGCAGTCTTTTAACTTAATTTAAAGTAACATTTTAGTATTTTATCTTTTTTTTTCTTTTTCGATTTAGTCTTTTATTTCATTTTAAGTAACAATTCGATCCTTTATATATTAAAACGTCAACAATGTTATCATTTTTTTACAAAAATTCAAAAATTCATCAAAATTTTCAAACATAACCTATAAAATTAATTATCATATTTCAATATAATACAAATTTCATCAAATTTATAACTTAAATCTTCGAATAGACTCATATTTTTATTATTTATTTGATGTTGTTGGAGATGGAAATATGAGTTTATTTGAATATTTAAGTTAAGCATTTGATGAATATATGAATTTTTCTTGAAATTGGTATTGAATTTTATGGATTTTGTTTGAAGATTTTGAGGAATTTTCTAAAATTTTTTAAAGAAAAGATAAAATCGTTGACATTTTAAGATATAAATGATCGAATTGTTACTTAAAATTAAATAAAAGACGAAATACTAAAATATTACCTAAAATTAAGTTAAGGGACACAAGAACAATTATGCCTTTGTTATACCGAAACAATGGCCCTTAGTTGTTGTGGCCATTGATAGCCTTGAGCATTGTTGGGATGGGTGACCACCGGTGCTATCAATTTTTAGTGACATCAAATTTATATTTTATACTAAGTAATTAATAGTATATCCATATATTTGAATAATAATGATTTAAATTAAAGGTTTAAACTCAGTAGTCAAGTGCTATTTTCATCTTATTGTTGTATGTATATATTCATCAAAAAAATTTGTTTGATTTGTATAATATAATTTTCTTTATTTTATTATATTTATTGTTTGGTTTATTAAACATGTTGTCTAGTTGTTTGAATATGTTGCCTAAAAAATAACTCTTTTGTTATCTAAAATAAAAAAGAAATAAACAATTTGAAATTTATATTAAACCTCAAAAAGGTACTCTTGATACATTCTTTTAGCAAGTATCCTACAATGCGATAAATTCTAATTTAGTTCACTTTTTAGAAATTATTATTAATTGTTATTAAATTAATTATATGATATTATATAAATTTCTAATTTAATTTTCTTTCTATTATGTAAGAAAGATGAAGAAATGAAAAGAATGCAACTAATATCATGAGAAATATTAAGAATACACCCTCTAACACACTCTGATTCATTAGTCCACATCATCTCATTTTTTAACCTCTTTAACTTATCACATGTTGTTAACCTTTTAAAACTTTTATTTTATTTTTTCGTTTCAAAGATTGAAAATAAAAACTACCTTTCGCAAATCCCTTATTCATATCTAGATTTTATCCTTATTGATGACTGTGTTGCAATTTTACATCTACAATCGATCAAATTCCAATTTCACCTCTTAGTTTTGTATTATTTTAGTTTGATAAAGTCTCAGACTTCCACTTTCTTAGGAGATTTGTTTAGGAAGTTAGACTTGTTTTTCTGAGTCTTTTTTTTCTTCTTTGGTTCTCTCTTTAGATATACAGAAAGGTAGAACCAATCTAAAGATAACGAAAGAGCATATTCTAATCAATAAATGAAGTATTTTAGTAATATGAATATTGAGTATGAATTTCACTAACATGGTATCAATAGCAAAATTGATGTGCATTTGAGTTGATTTCAGAAGAGACGAATGATCTACCAAGTGATTTCTTAGAACAAAGTGGTAAAATAAAAGGAAAAAGAAATAAATAAACATGAGTTAGATGGAGAAGATGAAGAAGAAAAGCACCACAATCTAGAAGATTGATAAGTCAATGAGGAATCGCCACAACAGTAAGGAAGTCATTTATAAGATTCAAGCAAATTCTAATCCAAGAACTCAAATAGGAGACCTAACTCACTCATCATTCTCATTTGAGAAATTCTAATTCATTTGAAACTTATAAAAAAGAGACTCTTATAAGGTATTTAAAGAAGAATTTACCTTATTCCTAAAATAAACCAAAAGCCAATTCTCTAGACTCATATTAGGCTTACACCACTTAACTAAAATTATTACAATTCAAATTAAATACAAATAAAACAAAAAACTGTTATAAAGTATTGACTTGAAATATTCTTTGTTTTTCCTTATAATTAGTTAATTTTAAGTCCTCATTCTTAGAAGAAATTTGACCTTGAATTTAGCTCAAACATAACCTACAAGAAGAAAATTACAATTCAAAGACATGAAGAACAATATTAACGCTACCATGGGACTAAATGGAAATTATGAAAAACCACCAAATGTGCCAAGTAAGTGAAGCGCAACTCCACTTTTTGCATTCAACATTCCAACATATTCATTTTAAATATAAGGAGTTTTCAAGATAGAGAAAAAATTATACCTCTTGAAATTGACATAAAGTACCAATGTTACCTTCCTCGGATTGGAATTGGTGACATACAAGAAGTTACTTTGTATTTCCAAAGACTTTAAAGCAAGTTGAGCCTTATGAACATTCCTTTCATCATAAACAAATGAAGGTTATTTTTAAAACAAGACAATTTCCCCAAACAAATTAAGAGTATCATATGAAAGTTCAAAAGATTTTCCAATAGTAGAAAGAGTAAGGAGAGGTGTAGCAGTGCAACTACCAACAAATTCCACATGCAAACATTTAGCCTTCATAGAAAATCTCCAAATACTAACTTTATGTTTAACAAACGAGTAAGTATTCAATTTTCCTTTTCATATTATGTGTCTTTGGACAAAAACGAAGAAAGTTTTCTGGACAGTCGTGGGACACCGATGTCGATTTTCTGATTTCTTCCACTTTCTTTCTACGGTAGCTCTACTATCTTTCTCATATTATATTAGGTTGTATTTGACCTTTTTTTTTTAAAGAACCTAACTCATCGAACCAATTTTATTTCCTTACTGCATCTTTTTTTACCCAAGACCCAATTAATTACACACTTATTTTGGTTTATTTATTTGCCATTAAAATGATATTTTCCAAAATATCAAATTAAAATATTATCACATTTTGACAATATTTTAAATGAAAAAATAATTAAATAAAACATCAGTATTTTATATTAGTCACTAACTCAATTATATATTTTCAAAAGTGTACCTTCAGTGGATACAATGAAAGATCTAAGGCTTATAAAGTGTTTAATAGGGGAACTCGTATTGTGGAAGAATCCATAAATGTTAAATTTGATGACAAACAACTTGACCTTGAAAAGTCAAAGAAAGATAATGATAGTGCAGGTTTATCGAAACTAGAGGAAGCAGATGCAGATAAACCAAAGAACTTGAAAAATCAGAGGATACAAGCAAATCATAAGAAGATTACAAATCTTTAGAGGATGAATCTGACCAAGTTAGAAACAATCAAGATAAGGCATAAGGAAGATATGGATGGAAGTACAAGTCATCTCATCCTGAAACTCTAACCATTAGTGCAACTGATCCTCTGAGGATCAGATCATCACTAAAAGATACCACTTTGTTTGGCTTACTCTCATAAATTGAGCCTACCCGTGTTGATGAAGCATTGGCAGATGATGGATGGATTCTTCCAATGCAGAAAAAGTTAGTGGAACGATGTTTGGGATCATGTACCTAGACCAAAGAAGAACATTATTGGAACCAAGTGGGTTTCGGAAACAATCTAAATGAAAAAGGTGAAGTGGTCAGAAACAAGGCAAGACTTGTCGCACAAGGCTACAATCAACAAGAGTGAATTGATTAGACTGAGACATTTCCTCTAGTGGCCAGATTCAAAGTTGTTCGTATCCTACTTTCTTTTTTCGCAAATAATAACATTACATTATTTCACATTGATGTTAAAAGTGCTTTTCTAAGTGGTTATATAAGTAAAGAAGTCTATGTTAAACAACCCCCAAGTTTTGAAAGTTCTGAATTTCCAAATCATGTTTTTAAACTTAAGAAATCTTTGTATGGTCTAAAACAATCACCTAAGGCATCGTATGATAGACTTAGTAACTTCTTTCTTAAGAATAACTTTGAAAGAGGACAGGTAGATAATACACTTTTTTAGAAAATCTATATGAGATGACATTGTTATTATTCAAATTTTGTTGATGACATTATTTTTGGATCTATTAATTGCACTCTTTGCCAATAATTTTCTAAATTGATACAACTTGAATTTCAAATTATTATGATGGGAGAACTTAAGTTCTTCTTAGGGATACAAATTCAACAAAGTCAAAAAGGTATACACATTTATCAAACTAAATATACAAAAGAGCTTCTCAAGAAGTTTAAGATGAGTGATTGCAAACCTATAGTTACACTAATGCACCCTACTTGTTCATTTAAAAAATATGAATCAAGCTAAAAAATTGACCAGAAAACCTATAAAGGAATGATAGGATCTCTACCTTACCTTACTGCTTCCAGACTCAACATCATGTTTAGTGTGTGTGTGTGCAAGATTTCAAGTTGACCCTAGGGAATCACATTTAATTGTTCTGAGTACAAACTAAGTGGGTATTGTGATTATGATTATGCTGGAGATAAACTTGAGAGAAAAAGCACAAGTGGAAACTGCACATTTCTAGGTGACAACTTAATATCTTGATCAAGTAAGAGACAAAACACAATTTCCATATCAACAATAAAAGCTGAGTACATTTCAACAATTGGTTTTAGCTCTCAACTACTTTGGATGAAACATCAACTAAAACACTACAAAATCCTAGAACCGAACATTCCCATTTAGTGTGACAATAATTCTACCATTTGGCTAACCAAAAACCCTATAATCCATTCTAGAGCTAAACACATATAAATCAAACAACATTTTATTAGGGACTTTGTTCAAAAATGTGTGCTTATTATCTAGTTTGTAGACATCGAACAACAATGGGCTGACATATTCACCAAACCACTAGTTAGAGATAGAGTTGACTTCATCAAGAAAAACCTAAAATTTATTCTTTTACTTAACTGATGTTGTGCTAACCTTAGAGTAGTTTAGTTTCATACTTCAGATAAATTTCAAGTTTTATGTTTATGTTATTTTCATTCTATTAAAAAAAATCCAAGTTTCACTTTCAAGTCTTTTTGTCTGATGAAAAAAGGGGGAGAAAGATGTTTTATATTTTGGGGAAAAAAAATACTTTGAAAAATTCTT
>NC_021160.2:34810442-34845109 GCF_000331145.2 Cicer arietinum | reverse complement strand
AGGGGGGGCTTAAGTATAGAAGAGTCAAAGTATTAAAAAAAAAGTTGTTTTTATGGGAGATTATTGGAACCAAGTTGGTTTTATTCTTAGAGTTTTTATGTTAACAAAATATTTTTGATTGAAGAAAATATTTGACCAAGTTGAGAAGAAGATATGGTCAAGATTTGAAGAAGATATGATTAATCTAACCTATAAGAAGATTTGATAAACATTTTTCACAAGAATATATGAATTATTTTACAAGAAGATATGATCAAGAATTGTTTACAAAAAGAAACCTTCACAAGAAGATACATTTATTATTTGCAAAGATATGATTTAGATTTTGACAAAGGAAAAAATACTAAAGTCATATTCCTACTTGTGAAAGTTCAAGATCCAGTCCAACACTATGTTCCCGCCCATATCAAAGCAAACAATAGAAATGATGTTTCACTTAAAGAATTTGCAAAAGCAATCTTAACAAAATACGAAAAGTGTCAATTTAAAGAATTTACAAACTCAATCTGAACAAAATACAAATAGAATCAATTTGAAGAATTTACAAACTAAATCTAAACAAAATATGAACTAAATCAATCTAGAAGAACTGCTCATATTGGATTCAGAAATAAAGAATTGGCTAAAGAACATATGATATAATGCATCTTGTTTAGAATTATTTTTGAATAAGATCATTATTGACCAAGCTAGGAATGAATATACAACTCAAAATTAAACAATGACTAAATTGAAGCCCAAATTTTATCTATAAATAGACACTCAAGGCTGAAAAAGAAGAACTCAAGCTCAAAATTTCAAATTCATCTTAGAGTTCAAAGTGAGAAATACTTGTTCAAATGAGAAATATTTTCTAAGTGTTTTTCTTATAGTGTGATAGTCATTATTATAATCAGCTTGCTAGAATCAACTACTCAAGTTCCAAACATTTGTATTCAAACCCGATATTGGTGTTAGTGTGCCTTCCACAAATCTGGGATTGTCAGATTGTGTAAATAAGACTTGGTTGGTAGAGTCAACATGTGTGTGTTCCTCAAAATCCTGGAGTTGTTAGGCTATTTGAGAAGTTTGACTTGAGGGGTAAGATTCTTTGTAATTCAAGTTCTTGAATAAGTGGATTTAGTCCTTTTGAGTGAAGGGATTGGATGTAGCCAAGTTAGTGGTGAACTAGGATAAAATACTAGTTTTACTTTAATCATGCACTCCTTATTTTTGTTATTGCTTATGCTCCAAGTAAATCATCAAGTCTGAACAAGTTTAATCAAATAATGAAAAAATTATCAACTAGTTAAACACAATTCAAACCCATTTCTCGTGTTTGCACCTTCAGATTTGCCTCTAAATATTATGTGTGTTTCCTCTAAAGACTGAAGCGTGCTTCTGGTTAGGATGGCTTTGATGAGTCTGTGTGTCTTCATCTGAAAATCCAATATGCCTTTGAAGATTCAACATTCCACTAGAGTTTTTGTGCATCTGGTGCACAAAAAATTTTAGGATACCTTTAATGAATAGTATTTTTAACATGTCTCTGATAAACAATAAGTTGTTGCATGCCTCTAATGAACAATATTTTTAGCATGATTCTGAAGTTTACTTTCAACATGCCTTTGAAGTCTGAAGCCATTGTTCAAGTCTGCATATGAAGCATGTATTCTGCTGACTCTAAAGAATGCAACTCGTTTTAGATTGTTGCCTCTAATACACATCACACTCTGAGGTTGCACTAACTCTAATAATGCAACGAATGTCAATTTCTCAAGCCACTAATTATAAGTTACACAGTATGCCTCTAACTATCAAGAAAATAAAGTATACAACATTTGACTCCTACAATCAAGTCATACTTTGATGAAGAAAAGTCAATCCCTTTGATGGAAAATCAATGATTTTGATAAAAGATAAATTTCTCTTAGCCGAATCAGAATTCCTGGAAGCCCAAGCTCATAGACAAATCCATTTCCGTTCCAATCAATCAAGCGTGTGAAGGAAGATTCACTTGAATATTTTGTGAACAAAATCCAGATTTGATACGATAGCAACATTCAAGAAGATCTAACATGGAAACAAAAGATTGGCTTACAGTCACATTGTCAAAACATGTCTTTTAGAATTAAAATTGAAGGAAATTTTTGTTGACCAAGGTGAATTTGAGGTACTATTTAGAAACTCAATAAAAAATTCACAAACCCTATTTTCATCTATAAATAGTGGTTTAATGCTGAAGAAGAAAGCAAGCACAACAATATACAGAAAAGCTTACGAACTCAAATTTCTCTAAGTACTCAGAATTCAAGGTTTTAGTTTCAGCAAAGGCACTCGTTCAACTTTATGTTATTTAGTACTTAGTGCTTCATTGTAAGTGTGTAATCATTGTAACAAATCTTCACATAAGAAGCAAAATAGAAATAGTTGCACCCTTTGTAACCCAACCCAATTTAGTTTGCCTCTAACAATCTATAGGTTTTAAATTTTATAGAGAATACTTGACTTGTAGGGTCAATGTGTTATTTGCCTCAAGAAGTATGTAAGTTTATGTTGTTTTGAGAAGACTAACTTGTAGGGTCAGATGTTGTTGTAGTTCAAGGTTTTGAATTAGTGGAGAAATCCTTCTATGAGAAGGGACTGGATGTAGCTACCAAGTTGGTGGTGAACTAGGATAAAATCTGGTGTGTTATTTTTTCTTCCGCTCTGTTTGTTTATTGTTTCCTCTAATTAATCCAAACAATTTAATCACTAAACCTGAATCATAATTAAAATTAAGAAAAAAGTTTCAAAATTAGACAAATATAATTCAACCACATCTTTCTCGTGTTTGTGCACCTTCAGATGTTCTTTGTTGTTCCTTTGTCAGTGCATTTGTCAAACCCTTTAAGGTAATTGCATTTATCTTGAAGGTTCTAGACTTGTGATGCATCTTGTACATCTTCTTCTTTTCAGCATCCATCTATTTCCTTGGAATTTCAGTGCCATCAGTTCTTGTGAATAATTCTGAGTGTATCTTCTTGTGAATATATTATGAGCATATGTTCTTGTGAACAAATTCTAGCAAATCTTCTTATGAACAATATTTTGACCATATCTTCTTGTGAATAATATTTTGACCATATCTTCACGTGAACAATATTTTTGCCATATCTTCTTGTGAACAATATTTTGGTCATATCTTCAAGTGAACAATATTTTGACCATATCTTCTTGTGAACAATATTCTTACCATATCTTGTGAGCAATATTTTGACCATATCTTCTTGTGAAAAATAATTTGGCCATATCTTCTTTTCACCTTGGTAAAAGATTTGATTTCCATCAATTATAATTATGAATCTTATCTAATTTCATGTTGTGTTCAAAAACTTATTCACACAAATCTTCCTTCATACTCTGGATTGATTGGAGCATGAATGAATTCGAGCTTGTTCTTGAATATTAAGATATTCTAATTCAGCTAAGTCTTTTTTTCGGAATGAATTATTTCAATCAAAGTTGTTGACTTTCCATCAGACCCATTGACTTTCTTATTGGAGTGAGATGTTGTGTTTCTTGGGTAATAAAAGTCAGAGGCAGAATTGCGTGACTTAGAATATGTGGCATTGGGAAAATCACATTGTTGAATCATCAAAGTTAGTGCAACATTAGAGGCTGCATATCAGAGGAAGCATGTTGAGTGTATTGCAACTTTTGATTAACAAAATATGAGCTTTGAATGCATCGATTGAACAATCTCTTCAGAGTTAATGATATCTTGATATAAACTCTTCAGAGACATGTTGAGTTTGTGCGCATTAGAGTCACGCAAAGGCTTTAGAGGCATGCTTCAAATTCAGTCGTCATATATTCTTTAGAGGCATTCTTCAGACCCAGTTTTCGAGCCAATCTTCAGACCCAATTATCAGAGACAGTCTTCAAAGTCAAACATCAGAGGAAGTCTTTGTAACCTTCACAGGCACATTGCTTTCAGAAGCATATGTTTAGAGGCAAACATATATGCTTTTGTTTTCCTCTGGTCACTTCCTATCGTGACTTCCTCTAGTAGCTTCCTTTGGTGCTTTCCTTCGATTTTCTTGTTCTTATTGTTGCAAACTTAATGAAGCCATTAATCCAAACAAATTATTCTCATAAAATACCTTTGTTAACATCAAAATCATAAGTGGAAAATCAACTTGGTTCCAACAATATATGTGATTGTTGGCATTCTAACGTGTGTATTTTCTCTCACCTGGTGAGCTGAAAGTGAAATGATTTGTGTGTAGTTCAAAGACTGAACATTGATTACACTTGTCCCTTTGCATTGTTTTTTCAAATTAATTTATTTAATTTAATTTCCAAATTAGTAAGTCAACTATTTTGACAAAAACACCACCACTCATACAGACCCACTACCTTCACGTATACTCACTACACATTTGAACCCTAATGGCTTCAAATTCAAAACTTCTCTTGCTCAACAGTGGCTTCAAATTCAAAACCAACCTTGTCTTTTAATGTTCGTCAACTAGATATTTTAAGAGAACTCAGGGTTGATTTTTGTAACCTTGTAGAAAACGGATTCAAGTTCAAAAACAAATTCTATGAGAAGGGATGGTTTGAATACTTTACTCTCGACAAGCTAAAAGTTTATGATATTCTGGAAAAGGAATTCTAGAGACATGAAAAAGCTATTAAGGACAACAAAGTAATAAAGCATAGTATTGGAAACACATATCAAAATCACTTGTCCCTCCATTGTCGTTGTAACAAGATGCTTGAATAAAGGAGTTGAACTCTAGAATGGATAGTAACGAACAATGGATTTGGTAAAAATCGAAAAAAGAATTGTTTGAAAATCTTGATGTGAATGGCAAAGCTGTGTAGCTGAAACCTAAACAAAGGATAACTTCCAATAGAGGATAACAAATAATTTGACATGGGTCAACTGAAACACAATGAATGTTGAAGTGTCGGCTTCTTCTTTAGCGTGGGCTCATATGATTGAATTTTCACAGAGCGCTGACCAAATGATCAAATTTTTCTTTAATTGTGTTTAATAAATACAAACATATTAGAGTAGGCGTTAAGGTGTGTTGATCAGTGTCATAGAGAGGCATGTTGATCAGAGTCATAGAGAGACATGTTGATCAGAGTCTTGCCTTGGTTACATAGTTGAGGAGTGAAAAAACGTCTTTTACTCAAACGATCATTATCAGAGTTTATGTTAGAGAGTCTTCACACTTACATAAATACATTAAAACATAAAATTTTGTCACACATATTCTATTATCATCAAAAGAAGAATTTAGGATCATTGTTTTTCAAACCAACTTGGTATTGGTAGGGTTTTGTTCAAAATAGTGATTGGGTGCGTTGTGCCAAAGTGCAACTTTGTAGACCATGTGAACAAAAAGAACAAATGCATAATGTGGAACATTATTCAACAGAATAATATGCATTTACCCAATCTCATTTTGGAACATATGAAGAGTTATGTAACCAACTCGAGAACAAGGAAAGTCAAGATTGTTCCTTATGCAAGGATGATATCTTCTTTTCTAGAAAGAACTCTAATATTCAAAACCCTAGAAGAGGTTGGTGGTTAGACAAAGGATGAACTCGTAAATTTTTCGGCATGCACCATTGTTTAATATAAACAGATTGTCAATGAAAATGACTATATTAAACCTGCTATTGAACGAAAAAGGAAGAAACACACTGGTCAAAAACATCAGACAAGAAAATCTCTAGCTCCTATTGAAGACTTTTATCCTCAAATTTTTGAAGAAGACAACAAGGAGGTCATACATGAATTAATACATATGTTATAACAGAACAAAGGAAAAATAATCTTGGTATTCCTCTCGTATCCTTCCCTCTGCCCAAGGTTTCTCTAGAATATAAGAATAAGAGGAAGAGGAAAGGGAAAACTCCTCTAGATGATGCTGAAGAAGAAAAGGAAGAAGAAGCCAATGAGAAAGAAAAATGCCCTCCTCTAAAAATTAAATGGAAGGTAACCTCTACTTATGATTACATTATTGATTATATTAATAATGATAATAGTGTAGCTTTAAACTCATCCACAACTATTTATGAACTTGTTGACATCTAACATGAACAACAAAATCCTAAATCAGGTGAAATTATTGAATCATCTACATATGCTAATATTGCACCTTATGAAAATTTATTTGAACCTATGCAGACAAAACCATATGCATCTTGTAAACCCATTTATGAACCCATAAACACAATCCCTGCTAAGAACTCAAGTCAACATATTCCAGCTTTTTAACCTGAAACTATTAATGTGTTATCTGAATCAGACTCAGACTCATTTGAAAGCTCAGGTGAAGAATTCCACTAACAATTATAAGCCAGACTTTAAGTTGAAATTTATTTGTGAAATCTTTATCCCCTAAACATTGAATTCCCAAACATCACTCCAACTTAACTTTGAAACCTCTAACCCTCAACCAAACTCACCTTCACATTCCTCACCTATTTATGTCCCAAACTTACCCATTTTTGTGGAACCCATTCACATTTCCTCTCAAATAGAAATTGAGATTATTGAGAATATAAACTCTGAATCATTGATGATAGCATTTGGACACATGTTTCTAGCTTTTTACTTTGGTATTTTAAAAGATCTTTATAGCTTAGAATAATTTTTTTAGCTTGTTTCTAAACTTTGGGTCAAAATTGAATATATAACTTTATTATTTGCATTTTGACCTTTGCTCGCTCTATAGGCCATAACTTGAGCTATAGATATCGGTTTGTCGCATGCGAGTAAGCGTTGGAAAGCTAAAAATCAGAGCTACAACTTTTATATTGGAATAAAAGCCCAATGCCGAACTTTATTCGACTTAAATTGCAGATTTCGCAATCTGGACTTTTGTAACAATTTTAAATAGCGGACCACTTGTTTTTAAAGTCCAAAGTACTATATATTGGGAATTTCTTTCCTTTCTTAGACACTTTATCTTCAGAATGAGAACCAGAAAGATATAAACACTTTTTTTATTTTAATTTCATGGAAGACTAATTTCATAAGATTAATCCACGAGTTCAGAATTTCATCAACAACTTGAGATTCAAGTTACATTGTCAATTTCATTTCATGATTCTATTTATGTTTATTTGATTATGTTGATATTCTAATTGCTTAAATTAAATATCAATAGGATCGATTAAATTAGTTTGACAAAATTCGGTTTCTAATTTATTGAATTATAATTTTGCGACGCTTGATCGTTAATTGTAATATATCGATGATTGTGATGCTTAATCCAATCAAAGAAACCGAATTCACATAGAGTTGATTACACTTGTTTAATTAATTGTATAGTCAAATAAGAATAGAATCACGAATTAGAAATTAAACTCGTTGATAGAATATGTGATAGGTCTGAAGTTCGAATCAGTGGATTAATCGTTTTGCTAATCTGTTCAAACCAAAAATCTAAAAAACCCTTTTCTAATTTCAATTTTCAATTTGATTAATATTATTATATTACAAGTCCTTGCGAAACAACTTGAGTTATTATCTCTATCTACATTTTATCACTTGTATTTGACCCGTGTACGACAAAGGATCAAATTGATGCTATTGTCGGGGACTCTCTAATAACAATATTAACCAATTTTAGAGTATTACTAACCATCCTAACAATTTTTTTTTTGTTTTGTTGCTCTACATGTAAAAAAAATTGATGAGCCCAAGAAGACTTGATGAGCTTATGTCTTTAGTAAAAAAAAATTGGCAATAGGTAAAGCCCAAGAAGAAGGGGTCTGGGTATTTGCACTTCTCTAGAGCATCCTACAGATTCATGTCCTATATTGCAAGAAGATCCAATTGCTGATGCTCCTCAAGCAAATGCAGCAAATATATACAATCCTCAAGCCAACTATGATATGTCATCTAACAAGTAGAATCCTGGTTGGAGAAACTATCCCAACATGCGATGGAAGCATTCATCTGCACAACAACAACCTAGACAACAACAACAAAACATTCCGCAACAGCAAAAACATTCCACATCAGCGGCAAAACATTCCAAAATAGCAGCAAAACAATGCACCTTCATTAGAGGACTTTGTCAAACAAATAGTTGTCCAAAATCTCCAATTTCAACAAAGAACAGATTCTACCATTCAGAATTTGGAGACAAAGATTGGCCAACTGACCACTTCAATTAATCAGATGCAGACTCATGGATCAAATCAACTACATGCCTAGTCAGTAATAAATCCAAATGCCCCTAATGTCAGTGCAATTACCTTGAGGTCTGACAAAGCTGTTGAAATATCAAATATACCTAAAATTATTGATGTGAAAAATAACAAGGTTGTTGGGGACACTTTGATACCTGAAACTGTTGATGTTGAACAAAATATACCACTTCATTTTCTTCAAAAGGGTAGTGAAGACTAAGAAAATTGACGAGGCATATAGGGACAAAGAGATCTTGGATACATTTAGGAAGGTGAAAGTGAATATTCTCCTACTTGAAGCAATTAAACAGATCCCAAAATAAGATAGATTAGTAATCGTGTGTAAATAAAATTTTATATAGGGATGGTTGAGATATCAACAAATAGATATATTATTAAAAAGATTAATTGATACTTGAGACAAATTAATATTATCTATGCTCTTACATATAATACCTAATTGAATAAGTTAAAAAAATTAACAGTTCAATTCAAAATAAATTTTTCTTTAAAAGAGTTGATATTTATTCACAATTAATATCTTCTTTTTTCTTCCAAGTTACCTACTAAGGAGAGACTTTTCATTTATTTTCACCAAAAAGAGAAATTCTTAATTTATGTAGTTATTATTAGCAAAAAAATCTCTAGTAATTAGATATCTCTTATTTCACTTGCAAATATTTTGGTAAATAAAGAAATTATATAAAGAAAGTCATATATTTTGAAATTTGGGTGATCGCCTTGATATTTTTCCTTATTTATATAGTCAGATATAATAATGAATGATAAATTTTAATTGGACAATTCAAAATATAAAGACTTTAAATTTTTATTTTATATTAAAAAATATAAATTTAAATTTAAATCATTTTATCTTAATCACGATAACAATTAAACCGTTACCAATATTTGAATGTCTAAATGCATGAAATTGCAATCGAGAAGATATCGAATCCATATATTTCGATCAGAAAGCCTTGCATTCAGAAAATTATAAATTCCGACATTCAAACAAATTGGAGGTATATAAAAAATATCTGATGGTTGATAGTTTAAAGTAAAACTCTAAGATATAAACTTTTTGTTTTGTAAAGAGTTAAGATTGCCTTTTTTGCAATTATTGATGGCGCAGTGAATATATTTTCAGTAAAAAATGACGGTAATTTTAATAAGGTAATTATTTAAAAAGTAATATCATATCCGATTTGGTTTATTTTCTTAATTAGGAAACAAAACAACCCAATTTCACAATAGAAAAAGGTAGTCGAAATAGGTTGCGTTGAAATTGAAAGAGATTTGTGAGCAGGATGATCAACCACAAATCACATTTTAATTACTGTTAGATTTTAGTCTTTAGCATAAAGAAATGAAATAAAACCTTGCGATATAATAGTGTCGGCGCAGGCGAACGAAATCAGCCGAACACAACAGAGTACTTTCACACAGCCTACAATCAAATATCGCCACGTATATAAGAACATTGAACTATTTCGATGGAGGACACGTAGGTGGGTCCCATGGTATTTAATTGGATGTTTGGTTTAATGAGTCGCACCCAATAAAGACTCTTTAACCCACCCTTCTTCCCCTTCATTCTTTTTTCACTTAACCACGGTTTGTTTTTCGTGACGCACCACCGTTGTGTACGGCTCGTGCTTCTTTTCTCTATAAGCCGAGCCGGTCACGCGTGTGTCACCAACCGTTAATACAACCCTTTATTATTTCTCTCTCTCGCTTTTGTGACGCGTTTTATTATTCTCTCTCTCTCATTCTTTTTTGGTTCCTATAATAATTGTGTTCTCGCGCTCCATTACTCGCCGGTTAATTTTTCCGGCGCGAGACACCGGCGATTATTTCAGATCAGTCGCCGGAGATTCCTCCGCCACCGTTCCTATTCGTTTCCTTCCGTTCTTATTCATCACCCTTGCGGTTCATTCCGAATTCGGAGATCTCACCGTTTCATTTTCCGATTCGGATTGAGCTGTGCGCGGTGTGGTAATGCGCCTAAGAATTTGAGGTTTCCACGTCGGTTAACGAACTTGTTTGTTCTCGTTGTTTGAATCTGAAGCCGTTTTTGGATCGAGGAAAGTGAATATGGAAGTGGTGTAATTGTTACCGTTGTTGTTCGTGTTTGAATCCGTTGATTTAGGGTTGAGAATTGAGTACATTGATCAAAGGGAGGGTTATGAGGGAACCGTTGTTGTGGGGGAGAGAAGAGAAGAGTGGGAACAAGAGAGGGAAAGTGATTTGGGAAGGGTTAATGATGATGAGTAACAATAAAGTTGAAAAGTTGAAGAATACGGTGTCGGCGAGGTCTTCAAGGATGAAATTGTGGATGATACGGGCTACCACAACGGTGTTACTGTGGACTTGCATCGTTCAGTTAACTGCAATTAGTGATATGTGGGGTCCTAGAGCTTTGAAAGGTTGGCCTTCTTGTTTTACACATGAATCTGCACTCATCGAGTTGCCTTCTACACAGCCCAGAGTTCTTCCACCCAAGAGTTAGTTACTCATCAGCTCAATATGATGTTCTGTTGTATCTAATTTAGTATTGTTGAATTGAATGATATATATGAGGATATGTTATGTTATTTAATTGAATTTATTTAATTTTAATTACACAGTAGTCCTTTGGAATGCGTAACACTTATGATAAGTTAAGACTAATGTGTTAAATGTTTTGATTCAGTCAATGTCTGAGTATTTTAAAAATTGGAATAAATTTTTGCATTCTGCTGCTAATTTTTTTAGTAATGAATTTGGGGGGATTTCTTTTTTTGATGATTTGTGTTTTGCATGTGTTGTTACTTCCCAATTGTTTGAGTGGGTGATTTTTGTTTTTTTGACTGTTGGCAGGGGTTTATAAAAACAATGGTTACTTGATGGTGTCGTGCAATGGAGGATTGAACCAAATGAGAGCGGCGGTGAGTGGTTGGCACATGTGTTTGACATTTTACTTTTGTGGTTGTTAGTAGTGTTGGAGGATTTTAGTATGATTTATTGGTTATCTGATGTAATTATACAGATATGTGATATGGTGGCAATTGCAAGATATTTAAATGTCACGCTTATAGTCCCTGAATTGGATAAAGCTTCCTTTTGGGCTGACCCCAGGTTAGTTTTTCATTCCATCTGGGTATACTTGGTTTGAGCTAACTACCATGTGGTAGTGAAGGTGTGGAGGTTTTTCTTCTCCTTCAGAAAGAAAAACAAAAACTAGGATATCTTCTCATGGACTGTTTATGGCTCTTGTATCAGTGAGTTCCAAGATATATTTGATTTGGACCATTTTATTACATCCTTAAGAGATGAGGTGCGGATATTGAAAGATTTGCCTCCTAGACTCAAGCAGAAAGTGGAAAATGGGTTTCTTTACACTATGCCACCGATTAGTTGGTCTGACATGTCTTACTATAAGAACCAGGTCAGCTTTTATTTTTATTTTTGGGTCAATAAGTACCATGAGCTTAAAATCCTTTATGCTAAAAAACCTTAAATTAGACTGATTTTCTCTCATACCATGCCCTAAATTATGCTTTTTCAAGTTTCTGGTTTGCTAATTCAAAAGCAAATGGGGTGGTTATACTTTCAGATTCTGCCATTGATACAAAAGTATAAAGTTGTCCATTTGAATCGAACTGATGCTCGGCTGGCCAATAATGGACAATCTCTGGAGATTCAGAAGCTGCGTTGCCGAGTCAATTTTAGTGCTCTTAGATTTACTCCTCAGATTGAGGAGTTAGGCAGAAAGGTGATCAATCTTCTGAGGCAGAAAGGACCATTTCTGGTACTTCATTTGAGGTATGAGATGGACATGTTGGCGTTTTCTGGCTGTACTCAAGGTTGCAACAGTGATGAGGTGGAAGAATTGACAAGGATGAGGTGAGTAATATGTGTAGTTTAGCTGTTCCATAACTTTCATTGATGGAGTTTGAAAGAAAATTTAATATAAGTCTTTTTTAAATTTCAATTTCCTGTACATTGCCAGATATGCTTATCCTTGGTGGAAAGAAAAAATAATTAATTCGGATTTGAAAAGAAAAGATGGTTTATGTCCTTTAACACCCGAGGAGACTGCCCTTGCACTTAGGGCCTTTGACATCGATCAAAACATTCAAATCTACATTGCAGCTGGGGAAATATATGGTGGGAATAGGAGAATGGCCAGCCTTGCAAAGAACTATCCAAAACTGGTAACTAACCCAATCTTTAGGATACCATGGAATTGTGATTCTTTTTCCTGTTTAATACCGTCTTACTTGGTGCGTTTGTGCTTTTCTGAAACAGGTCAGAAAGGAAACACTGTTGGAACCGTCTGAACTTCAGTTCTTCCAAAATCATTCCTCTCAAATGGCAGCATTGGATTATCTTGTTTCATTAGAGAGTGATATATTTGTTCCTACGTATGATGGAAATATGGCAAAAGTAGTTGAAGGTCATCGCAGGTAAAGTTTGACTCATAATTTTATTTGTCTACTCTACATGTTTTGGCGTGCCCCTCCAGCTATGACTAACCAATTATTCAATATTTTATTTGTTTCTATCAATGGTATTAGTGAACTTGATTCTTTATAATTCTTTAGGAGAAGAAATTTTGTGCATATTCAATCTAGAACACTTTTCTCCTGAATAATTTTTATATGCACTTCTGCTCTCAGAGATGACCTGGCTGTTTTTGCTGATAACATAAATAAGTTTCTGGCATAATTTTATAGTTTATAAGTTTAAGCAGAGTTATTTTTTTCTCAAATTTTGTTCCTCCTTATAAATCATGAATTAAAAATACTTAAGTGCCAAGTCACATGACTTGTACCCTCCAATTACTTTGCAGATATCTTGGGTTCAAAAAGACCATTTTATTGAACAGAAAGCTCCTAGTTGATTTGATAGATCAATACAACAATGGAGTAATGAACTGGGATGAATTCTCTTCAGCTGTGAAGGAAACTCATGCTGATCGCATGGGAGGAGCAACGAAAAGATTGGTAATCCCTGATAGGCCAAAAGAAGAGGATTATTTCTATGCAAATCCTGATGAATGTTTAGAACCATCAGAAGATGATATGTTGAGTAGTACAGCGTGAGTGGAGTGTTTGGAAATAATAGAATTGTACTTGGTCTCCTCTACCGGTGCACTTGGCTTTCTACCACAGATATACTAAGTTTACACAGTTTTAGCAAAGCTGACAGCATTTAGTATGGAAGAGGACAGTCATAGTGACTGTTAGACGAAGGGTGGGGGGTAGACTTTCCATGGGAAAAAAAAGCTCGAGGAGGTCAAGAAAAATAGCTGGGGGTTAGTTTATTTAATATATAATATGCAAATAAACCTTCACATTCATGTATAGAAGTTACCCTGCCATTACAGGGTGAGAGCAAATCAAACTGCATTGTACAAGGAGGAATTCATATACACAATTGGATTTCTTGGAACTGCAGTTTGTGGAAGCTTTTTTCCTTGGTACCTCTCATTTTTTCCCTCTCCCCCAAATACATAATATAATATATAAATATATTATAAGGTTAATTTTCCCTCTTTTACCACTCTTTTTATCTATCACGAATGATTATTGTGGTTTAGCTGGATTATTACTCTATAAAATTTGTTTGTTCTTGTAGATTATTGCCTTTCTAATTTCTTAGCTTTCGGTGTTGATTCAATGATTCGCATTTACTAGTGGTTGGATATTTTTTTATTTTGTCTAATTTATATTTATATTGCATTATTGGGGCCACTTTTGGTTAATGAATAATAATTGCTCAATAATGCTATTGCTATCTTATCCATCAACACACTCAAATCTTCCAGAACCAGTAAGAATCTGAGTAGGGAGGAGCTCTTGTCGACGTCTGACTATTTCTCTAAGATGCCGTTGGATGAAATTAGCAAGTTGTATCGGTTTAAGTGTTATATCGTATAATTTGGCGAATTTGAAGTTGCTGTTTGCTTCTTTATTGATTTCATGAATAAGATAGAATAAAAACGTGTACCAAAAAAAAAAGTAGGATAAAAACAAAACCAATCACAACCAGTCAAAAATGGTCCGTTTATTTATTTTTTGGATTAATTCGTTGGCAATGATAATGATTTATGTGACATTTGTAAGAATGTCATTTACGAATCCCTCTTGACATTTTTCCGGAGTTAAGTTGGTCGTTGGTTGTAATATATCACACGATAAATGTAGGATTATGACGTGACTTGACTTTTTTCTTGGTATATACTACAGTTACATTACTACATCTAGTCCTTTTTAAAACCACCTATCACATTTTATTTTATGTATTGAAGTTTATTAAATAATATTTATATTTAAATGTGTTGAATTTTAATAAAGAGTATGTTTAAAAAATAAATAAATAAAACTAAATATTTGAAAATGTGTTTATATATTTAAGGGGTAATTTTTTATACCAAATAATGGTTATAAATAAAGACAAAATAGTAATATTAATTAGTAGGTTTGTTTGTTTGTTTTCTTTTGAATAATTAATGGTTATATCAATGTTATCTCTTTTTTGTTATTACAATATTTATTTTCTCTCTATAATAGTACTGTTTAAAATTTGTAATGATTTGTTATGCACTTCATATGATAATATATTGTTAGGATGTAGGTTCGACTTGCAATATTCCTTCTTTATACACTAGTAATATATAAGTTTCGTATCTTTGAAACCATAATAAAAAGTTGCAACATTTCAACAATCTAATTAACTTGTTTAGAAAATTCTACAATTATTATTGTTGATGGTTAACTTTCATACTTGGTTTACTATTTTTGGCTGAGTTTAATGGACATACATCAATCAATAGTGTTAAATTATTTTATATAATTATTTCACTAGACTACTATTTTTTCATATTATATAAAGTATAAAGTAACACATGGTGAAAAGAAAATATTAGATTTCTCTCTTTATCTTTATCTATTAGAGGGATAGTCTATGACTATTTTTTAGTTTAGAGTCACTCCTCCAAATCGTTTTTTTATTTTATTTAAATAAGTAGTTTTGATACAAATTTAGTTTTTATTTCACATTTTGTTTATTGTGATTTCTTTGTCTGAGTGTGATACTTTTCGATCTTTTCGTTTTTGTGTGACATTTTTTCACGGTTTAGTGTGGTGTTCGTTTTAGTTCAAATTGACAAATTAGCCTTGATCAATTATAGCTTTCAATCAATGATTTTTCTGTCGTCAACTTTACAGATATGGAGACATATATATCTTAGACACTTGAATTTTGTCATAATTGTAGATATGTTTTCGTTTTACAGTATTAACTTAAGTGTTGTGAGTTTGTTCACAAATTCATCGTTTTTATTCTTAGAAAATTTGAATCAATGAATATCGTTAATAAAAAAACACATGCCGAGAAGAACGAGCAAAATTATGTGTTGACATGAATATGTACTCATTTTAATATCAAACGAATCCCAACTATTGATAGAATTTACCTGTGATTTTATGGGTTCTACTTAATTAAACTATCACACTAGAAGCCACCTATATTATGGGTTCGAAAATATCCTTTCAAAGTGGGGTGATATGATAAAATAATATATTTTAATTGGATGCAGTATAAAATAATTTTATATTAATTGTATATACCTTTTAAACCATTTTTATTTTTATAATGAGATAAAACTGTGACTTAATTACAATTTTAGTTCTTCTATTTTATCAATTCACGAAATCGATCTCTCTATTTAAAAATTTAGTAGTTTTGGTCTCTCACTCCGATTTTTTAATTAAAAATGGGAGATGCGATATGTTTTAAATAACATGACATTTGCTACGATGATATAAAATAATTAACACACACGAAATCACAAATAAAATCATCTAAAAACTTAACTTTCAAACTTTAGAAATTTTTTATTTTGTAATTTAATTAATGACATATGAGTAATTAATATATCTAAATGGTTCTATATTATGAAATTGTATGACACATCATTTAACATATGTTAAATTGTTAGCTTTTAGTTCAAAAAAATGATAGAATGATCAAAATGTGGACTTTTAAAATACGAGGATCAATTCTGTGAATCGATAATAATAGAAGAACTAAAACTATAACTAAATCAACCTAACATTTTATATCCAAGATCTATAAAAAAATATATCTTAAATTATTTTTAAATTTCAATTTTTTGGTGAATATTAATTGTCACTCTTTTAATTGTGATATAGTTCTTGATGGTGAGAGACTAAAATCTCTATTAATATTAATTTTGGCGGAGTTTGATCGATTCTCTATATGTATTTATATGTTGAGAGATATCGATCTTTAAATAAATTTTTGTGTCTCAAAAGATAAATTTATGCAGTTGTACCATAACATACCTTGATTTTATAAAAAATGAAACTCCATAATTATTGTTAAGGTTGTTCAATAATTTTAAACCGAAAAAGCTTAATTGTTAAGCTTACTATAAAATAAATAATTTGTGGCAGGTCGTTTAAGTCAAGTTTTAATCTAAATTTAGATTTTATTAATTTAAATTTAATCAATTTTTTATCTAAAATTTTCAACTTACTCCTATATTTTGGATTTTATCAATTTTTAATCTAGATTTTGGAAATTAATTATTCAACTAGCCCCCGAAAATCACAAGTTGTTTGAATAATGATGTTTCAATAATTATTATTTTTATTTTTTGATTCTTAGATTTATTTTACTAGATGTAATCTTAGTCAAAGTATATTGAACACAGAATTTAACTACGTCTTTCAACAATTTTTTTAACTCGAGTTTAATATATTATACGACTTTAATCTCTTCCACTAAATTCAACAAGGTGCTATATTATTATGTGAGCATGTGGAACGGTTACAAGCACCTTGTTTTACATGATTTGTTTCAACCCGACACCTTGTTTACAATTATTTGTCACATTCTTTATATTTGTATATCAGTCATTTTCGTTGTACAACGTGCGGTCAATTTGTGAAAAGTACAAAAAAATTTGGTGAGTGTAATGCCTCATTTTTTGTGGCAGTGTTTCTTGTGGATCACTAGTGCAAGAGGAACGGACGAGTAATTTTAAACCAACATTTACTGAAAATCAATTAATTTAATCGATGACATTGAAATTAGCATCATTTTCAACGAAAAGAACCTCAAAATCAACAATATGCTAACTTATCGTCTATAAGTTGAAGGATTGTTTTCGTCAAATAAAGTAGAGTTTGGAGACAGGAAGGAACTAGCCTCCACACACAATGCAAGGGAGTAGGCCCCAAATCCCCACACAATAATTAATACTCCCTCTTGACTTTACTTATATTAAGAAATAGTCTAATCATCTTGCACTAAGGTATAAAATACTATTTTTATCTTTAATTATAAGTACTATTTAGAAAGAAAAAAGAAAAAAGAAAAAACCTTTCCTAAAGTTATGTTTAGTAACGCAAAAAGACGACTTTATAGTTTATAACATATTTCTTCTTATCACTATTACAAAAAAAAAAGTATCTTAATTTTGATTATTATTATAATTAAAAATTAATTATTTTTTGTTTATTTAATACTATTATTCATAATATAATATTTATTTAACTCAAAATATTTAATATTAATATCGAATATTTGATATTTAAAAATGATAATTTAATAAATTTAATTTTTTGTAAAAATTTAAAAAATTAATTACACTTAATTGTATGTCTTAATATCCGTAAAAATAATATTTTTTTAATAGTATTGACTAGAGAAAATATATATTTTTTGAGACATTTATAAAAGGAAATTATGATTTTTAAAATATATTTATTATTTAAATTTTCTTTTATTTTTATTTAATATTTATTTTTTAAATATTAATAAATATATTTAATGTTTCACAATTTTTTATGAGAAGTATATTTATAAAAATATTCAAATAATTATAACAATAAATAAGTTCATCAACATTAATATATATATTTTTTCTTGTAATTGAGACCAGATGTATTTAAGTTGGGAGGGAGTAGTGAGCTTTTGGTGAAGAAATCTAGAGGATCGATCATTGGTAAATTGAAAAGATAATATGATGGAGATCCCAATAAATTCTTCGTGTATTTCCAGTCGTTTTATGAAAAGGTGAATGATCCAAGAATTCACCTAGGAAAATGGTAAAATCGTATCGTTAACATTATAGTATTTGCATTTTTGCTTATTACTCGTGTTGGTATAAGTAATAGTGGGATAATTAACGAATAGATCTGCATGAAGTCAGGATCTGCCACAACATCGCTATTAATTAGCTTTGATAACTCCCGTTGTATAGTTAATTAACTGTGACAGACAGTACTTGCTACCATGACATGTGGTGTATGGGTTAGAAACTTAAGCTCAAAGCCATTGATTTCTACTACTTTGTTCTTAATTATAAGTATTCTTTAGGGAAATTTTTTGTCTCTAACTATTAGCAACATTTTAATTTATGAAGTGTATTTATTAATTTTTGTCGTACATATCATTTGTTAATACTATTAATTTTTTTTTAATATGAAAAATATTTAAATATAAAAATTATTTTAAGAATATTAATATATAAAATATATACATTAACTACATTATAAACTTTTTTTAATAAGAGTAAAAAAACGAGTATTTAAAAAAGGGACAGAGGTAATATTGTATAAAACAAAAATATTATTTTTGACCTAGATTTTGTGACAAATACGACATTGTATACTTTTGTGTATAATGAATAAAAAATAATTAATTAATTTAATACTTAATTAATGAAAATAAAAATATGATTTTATCTTCTCCCTCTTTTCTATGTGATACCCTCACCATTAAAAACCCTCTCATGTCTCTAAGAACGCTCATGACGCCTCATAACCTCTTACTTCTCTTTTCTCTCTGCGGTGGTGACAATTGGATATTCGTTGCTAACACACCACTGCTCTTTGTGTTGACCGACCTCTCTTTATCATCGTTCGTCTCTCTCTCAACTCTTTCTTTTGGCTCTGATTGTCTCTCTTTGCACAAATGACATCACTCTCTATGTGTCTCCTTCTATCCCTCTTGCATCACTAATTAAGGTGAGTATTTTTTTTTGTTATTTAGGGTAATGTTTGTAATTGATTTCAATTTTAGGGTTTAGGTGGAATTGGTTTAATGTTTATGGAATGCGTTTTATTTAAATTTTATGGAATGTGTTTAAAATGTGTTTGATTTAAAGTTGATGGAATTGATTTAGAGCATTTTGTTTGTTTGAAATGTGTATCATTCATAGTTAGAGATAGAATAGAATAGTTAAACTCAACTTAACAATTCCAAGTATGTAAACATTCTATGTATGTAAATCTCCAAAATTTTATTGTAAAATTAATCTGATTAGGTGATTGTAAATCAATTGTAAAATTTGGACACATTTCATATTGTAAAGAGGTGATTGTAAAATCTGAACGGGTGATTATCATATTTGATTAGGCGATGTCAAACAATTGTAACTGATTCAAACTTACAAAATTTAGAGACAAATTGTGATTGATTCGTTATTATTGTTTGATTTATATTTAGAATGTTTGGAAATGTGTTTGAAATGTTATATATTATTTGGATAAAGTATTATCAAATATATGTACTCGTGCATCGCACGAAATAATCACTACGCGAAAAAACGCATATTACAACGCTTTTTTTAAGCCATTTACAGCGCTTTTTCAAAAAAATAAGCGCTGTGGAATCGAGCGCTGTAAATGATACAACAGCGCTTTTAAAAAAGCGCTATAAAACATGTAAATATAACGCGCGCTTGTTATGCACATTTTACAGCGCTTCTTCACAAACAAGCGCTGCAATATGCACCCCATTATATGAGTTATGGGTCTGCTTTTAGAGCGCTTTTTAACACAAGCGCTGTAAAATGTACAAGAAAAGCGCTGTAAAATGTACAAGAAAAGCGCTGTAAAATGTACAAGAAAAGCGCTGTAAAATGTACAAGAAAAGCGCTGTAAAATGCACACCCATAATTTCATATATGGGTGTGCATTTTACAGCGCTTTGTTGAGAAAGCGCTGTAAAATGCCACCCATAATTTCATATATGGGTGTGCATATTATAGCACTTTCTCAACAAAGCGCTGTAAAATGCCCACTCAAAATTTCATATTATGGGTCTGCATTTTACAGCGCTTTTCTTGTACATTTTACAGCGCTTTCTCAAGAAAGCGCTGTAAAATGTGCACCATTAAAGCGCTTTAGAACAACATTTTACAGCGCTTTTTAAAAAAAGCGCTGTAAAATGTGTGTGTGTGTGTGTGTTTTTTTTTTTTTTTTAAACGCTGTAAATTAATTATTTGAAATGAAAAGCGCTTTTTAGCTTTTTATGGCATTTTTTTTAAAAAGCGCTGTCTTTTATCTTTGTATCCAAAATTATTTTGATCCAAAATCACTTCACAATCAGTGCACACAACAACAAAACATATTCAAATACCATAAGCAGTTCACACAATCAGTAGAACAGAAATCATAACTCTGTAACTTTATTAACATATATGTAACTCTGTAACTCTGTAATTTACAACCTAAGTAACTACATTCAGATACATATATACAACCTAATTTACAACCTAATTAACTACATTCAGATATGTATATACAACCTAATTTACAACCTTTACATATAATAACTAACATAATATACATTATATGCACTAGCTACCATATAATATTCAGATCCCTTGCCCAACAGCAAGCTATTTCCCAGAAAATCAAATAATTTGCAAGTCAAGCACATACTGACACCAGTCTTCCTTTAATTCCATCAGATCTTCCTCAGAATATGATGGACTGGAATTGTCAAAGTACTGCAATATAAAAATTGAACATATTATATTAAGTTAGTATCAAATATATAGATAATTTATATATGAAAATCATATAATGCAAATACCGTACCGTTTCTGGGATAATAGTTTTATTCTTCTCAACAATCTCCTTCATGAATCTCAATACGTAGTACCCACAGTCGATGTTATTTGTTTGACGAGGGCACTTTATTGAGATCCATGTAATGTTATTAGACTTCTGCTTCGACACTTTAGCACCTCTTTGAGCTCGATAAACTTTTAAGGCACTATCGAATGAATAAATGTGATTATTAGAGCATAAATATTTATATATATATATATAAATATTCATGCTCTAATAATCACATTTATTCATTCGATAGTGCCTTAAAAGTTTATCGAGCTCAAAGAGGTGCTAAAGTGTCGAAGCAGAAGTCGAATAACATTACATGGATCTCAATAAAGTGCCCTCGTCAAACAAATAACATCGACTGTGGGTACTACATATTGAGATTCATGAAGGAGATTGTTGAGAAGAATAAAACTATTATCCCAGAAACGGTACGGTATTTGCATTATATGATTTTCATATATAAATTATCTATATATTTGATACTAACTTAATATAATATGTTCAATTTTTATATTGCAGTACTTTGCCAATTCCAGTCCATCATATTCTGAGGAAGATCTGATGGAATTAAAGGAAGAATGGTGTCAGTACGTGCTTGACATGAAAATTATTTGATTTTCTGGGAAATAGCTTGCTGCTGGGCAAGGGATCTGAATATTATATGGTAGCTAGTGCATATAATGTATATTCTGTTAGTTATTATATGTAAATGATCATAGGACACAATATATGAACATGCATATGGATCTGAATGTAGTTTAGGTTGTAAATTAGGTTATATATATATACGTATCTGAATGTAGGTAATTAGGTTGTAAATTAGGTTGTATATATGTATCTGAATGTAGTTACTTAGGTTGTAAATTACAGAGTTACATATATGTTAAAAAAGTTACAGAGTTCTGATTTGGAGGGCAACAAGGTTTGTTGGCCATGCCACGTAACTGCCAATAGCGTCGCTTAAGAACTTCATATCTCCATCGTTGTCCGGTATGGGCAACGGTGCAGTTGGTTCGAAAGCAACCGTAGGCGATACTTTGACATGGCCCGTGGGGATCGGAATATTGTGCAATACTTCTCCCGAAGTATTGTACAATATTCCTTTTCCCACCTTCCGTTGAGTAGGCGATGACAAGTATAGGACACATGTAGTGACACCCTACATCAATAGTTAAAACATAAGTACAGTTAATATATAAGTTTGTTTAATACATAAGTAATTACATAAGCAAGTAAGTAGTAAGTAATTAATTACCTCGGGAATACTCTTCAAACCGACGTTGCAACTCCCGGTTTCACTCTCCATTTGTATTTCAGGTTGGAGCTGAACCGAAAGTTGCTTGTCTTTATTCGTATTCACCAAGAGTGCCACTTGCTCCGATAGGATTCTGAGCTTCTCTAATACTTCCTCGTTGGAAGGTTTTTGGCGCTTCTCTTGAGGAAAAAAGCTTTTGGGAGTTACGCCAAATCATTTCCCCCTCACTCGACCGGAATACTCAGGGACATTAAACACTTTCCCAAGAATGTCCCTGCAAGTATCCTTGTTGCCCTCTTGAGTTTCAGAACTTTGTTCAACAATTTACTAAAATACATGTAACATTAAAAAGATAAGTTCAATAGCATTTTTAAAATACAATATTAAAAAATATTAAAGTGATAATATACTTACACAAAGTTCTACAACTTTCTTGACATTTTCATTATCAACCACTCCTTCTTTATTAACACGCGCTTCCTTCCACAATATATGACGACCCAAGGGTTGATCGGCTTGGGTGTCTTTTCTCTATTCGTTAAAATCATAAACAAAATAATACAAATTAGTTACACACTATAGTTTATAATACAAATTACTTCATTATATAAAAGTGATGTTTAATTACTTACAATTTGTTGTTCAAGGCGTGCATATCCCATACGTGATTTCTTGTATGGGTGTTTTGGGTTGCTTGCCCGTTCGCGATTTGCCTTACTAATATTCTATATAAAAAAAAATAGCAATTGTGTAAAAATTTAAAATACGCTACGAATATGAATAATAAAACACAAATGCTAATAAATTAATCACTTACGACAAACGCCGGGTCAGAACGTTTGGAAACAAATGCACTCCATTCATCCTTTGATATATAATGTTGATATATCTTTGGAGGTTCAGCATTTGTGTTTCCTTCTCTATCTTTTAGATAGAAATTTGAGAGATGGGATCTAAATCCACGATGGATTTTCCCAGCAACTCTCAAAACATATGACTTTCGTTCCTCATCAAGAACAAAAGTGGTCTGCAATGAAAACAATTATAAGTAATGTATTTTACAGAAAAAAAATTATAAATGACAAAAGAGTAGATCAAAATATTTACTTGAATGTCATTCCAGATGATATCTTTGGCATCCTTCAACGCCTTATCTCTCCAGTTGTCTATTGTTATTGGGACATTTTGACGAACAACAGCCCCAATGTAGCTTACAAACATGGAGCTGTTGGGGTCAACTGGCTGACCACTCTCGTTCCAGCCAACCTAATAAACTCATATAGTAAGTACATGCCCTAAACCCTAAAAAAAGATAAAAAAACACACAGCAAACAGAGTATATATAGTATACCTCAAATTTAATGCCATTACTCCTTGCTTTAATGACTTTCTGCATGATAGTTGCACCACGTTTGACTTCTTTTTCGTAAGTCTTAGAGGTGCCAACTTCTTCATTTTGAACTTCTAAATCTTTGTTTGTATCCATTTAACTACAACAAGTTCAACATGCACTTTAGTATAACATCAACAAGCTCAACATGGATCATGCATTATTATAAACAAACTCAACATGTATCAGTATATCTTAAAAAAGCTCAACATGCATTCTAATGATTACAAAAATTTAATAACATCAATACCTGAATAATGATGGTTCGAAGAAAGACGAAATGCAAAGAAAAGAGGGTTTGCAGAAAGTTCACAGAAATATGGTTCAAAGAAAAGAGGGAACGGTATTGAAGAAATACGTAATGAGGGTTACGTATTTCAATGAAAATATATTGTGTGAAATGGGAGAGATGATCTTGGATGGAAATAAGGTTCGAAATGAAGGAGATGATCGTGGAAATAAGGTTCGTAAAGGACGGGATGATAGGGTTTGCAAAAGAAGAGAAGAAATGAAGGTTGAGATGAAGGTTACGTAATGAAGAGGAAACTGAAGAGGTAACTGTTATATATACGTAACACTTTTACAGCGCTTTTTATAAGCCTTTTTACAGCGCTTTTTTTGTAAAGCGCTCTAAAAGGCTTCTTTAGTTAAATTCTTAAAAGGCTCTTTTACAGCGCTTTTGACAAATAAGCGCTGTAAAAGACCTCCGTGTGTTATTATGTTATTTGAATGCCTTTTACGCCTTTTACAGCGCTTTTGTCAAATAAGCGCTGTAAAAGACCTCCGTGTGTTATTATGTTATTTGAATGTTTTTTAAAGCCTTTTACAGCGCTTTTTACACATAAGCGCTCTAAAATGTCTCTTTATGTTAATTTTAAGAGGCTCTTTTACAGCGCTTTTTCCAAATAAGCGCTGTAAAAGACCTCCGTGTGTTATTATGTTATATTAATGTTTTTTAAAGCCTTTTACAGCGCTTCTTACACATAAGCGCTCTAAAATGTCTCTTTAGGTTAATTTTAGAAGGCTCTTTTACAGCGCTTTTTCCAAATAAGCGCTGTAAAAGACCTCCGTGTGTTATTATGTTATATTAATGTTTTTTAAAGCCTTTTACAGCGCTTTTCCACATAAGCGCTCTAAAATGTCTCTTTAGGTTAATTTTAGAAGGCTCTTTTACAGCGCTTTTTCCAAATAAGCGCTGTAAAAGACCTCCGTGTGTTATTATGTTATATTAATGTTTTTTAAAGCCTTTTACAGCGCTTTTCCACATAAGCGCTCTAAAATGTCTCTTTAGGTTAATTTTAGAAGGCTCAACATGCAAAACCCACATAGTAGTAACTGGTCACCACCAAAATCCCTTCATCTTCACCAAACTCTTCTCCTTTTATGCATCTTCTTCACAAACATCAAAGCTTACTCTTTCACAATTCAATCTCCACCTCAACACCCTTTTTATCTCTTTCCATTCTCTTTCCTTCTTAAATCGAAACTTGGTATTCAGGATCATTGCCATGTTGCGAAAAATGGGTTTGTGTCTGATGTTTTTGTTAACAATGTGTTTTTGGGTATTCCCATGATGCGTACAAGGTGTTTGATGAAATGGGTTAATGTCTGATGTTTTTTGGATTCCCATGATGCGTACAATGTGTTTGAAGAAATGGGTTTGTGTCTGATGTTTTTTGAATCCCATGATGCGTACAAGGTGTTTGAAGAAATTAGGTGTCTGATGAATATTATTTTTAAAGCCATTTGACAGCGCTTTGGCAAACAAGCGCTGTAAAATGTCTTTTTTACTCACTTTCAAAAGAGTCGTTTACAGCGCTTTGTGTGGAAAGCGCTGTAAAAGGTATAACACACTCATTATTTTATTTTTAAAATGATCGTTTACAGCGCTTTTTCCAAATAAGCGCTGTAAAAGACCTCCGTGTGTTATTATGTTATTATGTATCTTTTAGGTTAATTTTAGAAGGCTCTTTTACAGCGCTTTTTCCAAATAAGCGCTATTATTGTTTTTGTGTTTTGTTATGTTATTTTTTAAACAAGCTCAACATGCAAAACCCACATAGTAGTAACTGGTCACCACCAAAATCCCTTCCTCTTCACCAAACTCATGTGTTTTGTTTTATTGTTTTATTTTATTTTTGTGTTTGGTTTATTTGGGTTGGGATGACATTAAAAACCTTTTTATCAGTTCAGTTCAGAAAATAAATTAATCAGAACTTAGTATAAAACACTCAATTCAGATTACATGCATGAATTATTAGAAATGACAATGAGAATCTCTCTGTACAGTTCAGTTCAGTTCAGTTCAGAAAATAAATTAATCAGAACTTAGTATAAAACACTCAATTCAGATTACATGCATATTTACAATAACACAGTTCAGATTACATGCATAGCTTATATAAAACAATTAAACATATATATACAGTTCAGTTGAATCAATTCAGATTACATGCATATTTACAATAACACAGTTCAGATTACATGCATAGCTTATATAAAACAATTAAACATATATATACAGTTCAGTTGAATCAATTCAGATTACATGCATATTTACAATAACACAGTTCAGATTACATGCATAGCTTATATAAAACAATTAAACATATACATTAAGATGCCCTTCTTCTTTTCCTGGTGACATTCACATTTGTTTGTCCATTTACAATACGAAACGATGGATTAATCCAAATTCCCTCATCATGATCATCTCTAAGATATAAACCATCATCAGTTGAATCAATTTCATGTGGTTGTTGTGATGTTGCAAATAAAAGATCATTACCAACATCTTCATCATTATTGTTATCATCACTTATTTTATTGGTCGATAGGACAACAGACCATTTATCATTAGAAGGATCAGTGACATAAAACACTTGTTGAGCTTGCGACGCTAAAATAAAAGGCTCGTCTTTGTATCCCACCCTATTAAAATCGACAAGCAAGAATCCTGACTCATCAATCCGAACGCCATTATTATTATCGACCCACTTGCAACCAAATATAGGAACACGAAACATTGTGTAGTCTAACTCCCATATGCGCTCGATAACCCCAAAATATGATAGATTTGCATATATTGGGTTTTTGTCTTTTGCACTTGAGACATGCATCGCTTCAGCTACGAGAGTGACTCCACTATTTTGCATAGTGGTCTGATCATCTTGTTCTTTGGTATAAAATGTGTAGCCGTTAATAACATAACCAGTGTAAGAAAAGACATGTAAGCTCGGACCATTTGCTAGCCACCTCAATCTATTTGAAATTGATCCGGGGTCTATATCAAATTTTGACATTATGTGATTTTTTAACCATGTTACAAAACTTCGATTGTGCTCTCGAGTTATCCAATTTTGATTCCTATTCATGTTCAAACGAGATAACTGATCAATGTGTATTGTAACATACGGTTGAACCTCATCATCATTGTGCAGAACATACAATTGTGCCTGCTCCCATTCTGTCCTTGATATAGTCAGTAGTCTCCTTCCAGTTATCCCTTCTCCTGATAGTCTTCCCGAATGACGAGACATGGGAAGCCCTATGGATTCAACATTGGACAGATATTCAGTACAAAATTCAGCAGCCTCTTCAACAATGTATCGTTCAGCAATACAACCTTCTGGTCGACTTCTACTTTTTACGTACCCTTTTAATATTTTCATATATCGTTCTATCGGATACATCCATCTCATATAAGCTGGCCCACAAAGTTGTGTCTCCTTAACCAGATGAACAGTAAGGTGAACCATTATATCAAAAAACGATGGTGGGAAATACATTTCAAGCTCACACAAAGTAACAACAATTTCCCTCTGCAATGTCGGTAATTTCTGAGGGTCGATCACTTTACTACAAATTTCCCTGAAGAAGAAACATAATCTAGTTAAGGCTAGTCGAACTTTTTCAGGTAAAATGGAACGTATACCTATTGGTAGCAAATGCTCCATTATAATATGACAATCATGGGTCTTCAAACCTTTTAACTTGAGGTCTTTCATACAAACCAAATTTTTAATGTTCGAAGAGTATCCTTCTGGAACTTTAACTTCGTGTAGAAATTTACATAAAACAATTTTTTCCTTTCTAGATAGAGTATGAGCGGCTGGAGGTAGATATGTGCGATTTCCTTTCTTTACTGGAGCCAGTTCATTTCTTATTCCCATATCGACCAAGTCCAATCTTGCATTGACGCCATCTTTAGACTTTCCTGGAACATTGAGTAACGTACCAATAACACTTTCAAATACATTTTTTTCAATATGCATCACATCGAGGAAATGTCTTACATACAATGACTTCCAATATGGCAATTCAAAGAAAATTGACTTTTTCTTCCACCCAGTTTTCACCAGCTCTCCCGCAAAAGGTTTGCCAAATTTATTGGTCAAACCTTGTACTTTTTCAAGTATTTGATATCCAGTCGGTGCTAAAGGAGCTTTACCTTCCTCTGATTTTCCATTGAATGCATTTCTCCACCCACGATACTGATGACTATAAGGTAAAAATCTACGATGTCCAAGAAACACATTCTTCTTACAATGTTTCAACCGCATCCAATTTGTACTCTCTTCACATATAGGACATGCACACTGACCTTTAATGCTATATCCTGATAAATTACCATATGCTGGAAAATCATTAATTGTGCCGAACAACATAGCCCTCAAATTGAAACACTTTTTCCTATACCCATCATAAACTTCCACACCTGTCTCCCACAGAATTTTTAAATCTTCAATTAAAGGAGTCAAGTATACGTCGATATCATTCCCCGGTTGTTTGGGTCCAGAAATTAACAGAGACAACATCATAAACTTACGCTTCATACATAACCATGGAGGTAGGTTATATATTACCAAAATCACAGGCCACGTGCTATGTGAGATGCTTTGAAGACCATGTGGATTCATTCCATCAGTAGAAAGTGCAAGTCTTAGATTTCTTGACTCTATCCCGAATTCAGGATACTCGTGATCAATTTTTGCCCATTGTGGGGAATCTGCAGGGTGTCGAAACATTCCATCTCTAATTCTTTCATCTGCATGCCATGTCAAGTGTTTTGAATCTTCTTCACTGCGATACATGCGCCTAAATCTTGGTATTATAGGAAAATACCACACGACTTTTGCTGGAGTAGATTCTTTCTTCTTATATCGAGAGACATTGCATTTCGGACACGCCTTAAGTAGTTCATATTCGTTTCGAAATAAAATGCAATCGTTAGGACACGCATGAATCCTTTCGTAACTCATTCCAATAGAACACAAAATCCGTTTAGCCTCGTAGGTTCGACTGGGAAGTTCATTATCATCTGGCAACATATCTTTTATGAGTGTTAATAATTCCGTAAAGCTTTTATCAGACCATCCATTACTCGCTTTTAAGTTGTACAACTTTAATATCGCTGACAGTCTTGTGAATTTAGTACAACCATTATATAATTCTTTCTCTGCATCACTCAACAAACTTTCAAACATTTTAGGACAATCTCGAAGATCTTCTTCAACTGCTTTTGCAATCTCATCAACTCGGTCCGGCTCATATGTATCTGTATCGAAATCAGTTGAAGCATATGTAGAACTATTCTCAAAATTAATGTTTCCTTTTTTTTTCTCACCATGTCTTATCCAACATGTGTAGCTTTGATCAATTCCATTACATACTAGATGTCCTTCTAATTCATCTTCTCTAACACGTTTTCCAAAACAACATTTTAAACAAGGACAAACTACTCTATTTGGATCTTTTGCATTCTTCACTGCAAACTCAACAAACTCCTTCACTCCAATTTCATACTCTTTTGACAATCGATTGGCTGAAATCCATTTCCTATCCATATTATACCACCTATATAAATGCAGTAACAAAAATAATAAGCTTTCAAAACATATCAACAAGTTTCAAAAAGAAACCAATATCAACTAACAATTTCAAAACAGAACAGATCATGTGGTATGAGTTTTTGACAATTTTTGACAATTTCAAAACAGAACAGATCATGTGGTATGAGTTTTTGACAATTTTTGACAATTTCAAAACATAACAGATCATGTGTAAAAAATACCTTAGACAACGTAGATGGCCGCACAGTACGTAGAGGATATTAGGGTTCCCAACGTATATAATTATTTGAAAGATGTAGAGGATATGAGGGTTTCCAACGTATATAATTATTTGAAAGATGCAGTTTACAACGCTTGTGAAAAAAACGCTGTAATAGGTAGTTAAATTCAATGAAAGCGCATGTATTTTACAGCGCTTGTGAAAAAAGCGCTGTAATAGGTAGTTAAATTCAATGAAAGCGCATGTATTTTACAGCGCTTGTGAAAAAAGCGCTGTAATAGGTAGTTAAATTCAGTGAAAGCACATGTGTTTTACAACGCTTGTGAAAAAAGCGCTGTAACTGATACGCGAAAGCGCTTCCTTTTACAGCGCTTTTTTGACAAGCGCTGTAAAAGCCTTGTAACGTGATGCACAAACGTTATATGACCTACTACAGCGCTTGTTTTACAGCGCTTGGCATCAAAAGCGATGTAAAAGGTACCGTTATTTTTAAAATATAATTACAACAGCGCTTGTGTTTAGCAAGCGCTGTAAAATGGGCGCTGTTAAATGTCATTTTTGGCGTAGTGAATTTAATGCAAAAATTATTCAAAGGGAATATATCAATATAGAAATTTGTAATGGTTTATGATGGTGTATTTTTCAAGTACTTTTCTTAAGCAATCAAAATATCTTAAGTTGAAGAATTCAAAAACCTATATAAAAGTATAAATATTTTATTTGATCTACAATAATTTCAACTTATCTTTAACTTCAAAATTTTGGTAACTGGTACAATATATGCAACAAAATAAAACACAATTTATAAAAAGTTGCTGTGTTCAATTTGTAATATAACATGATATTGAAGTTATCTTCTCTCATGATTGTTGTGGAAGACACTTCATAGTATTAAATTTTATATTCAAAGGAGCACAAATAATATATTAACTTAAAGAAAAGCTTTTTATCTAAAAAAAAAACTAAAACAAAAGCTGATTAATATATAATAATATAAACTTTCAAATCTAACATTGTGAATATAATGTATTCAGTAGCAGGAATTTGCAACACATAAAATAAATATATAAATGCTAAAAAAATTCAAATTTTAAGATTCGAGTATGATGGATAATTTGAATGGAGTTTGGTCATCCATTAGATATTTCTAGCCTATAGACAAGGTACTGAGTGAGGATAAGAAAAGAAAAGTCACGAAATGGTCAGAAATATATTAAAAAAGAAACAACATGTACGAGTTCGAGAATAAGATGAACTGCTCCAATAGGCAATTAGAAAACTTGTAATGGACGTTTTAGGTTGGTTAAGGTAGTGCTAGGCTGGCAAATATAATTGAGACATATGTCATACTTGCATGGGAACCACCCTTATTTCTCACCTATAAATAGAGCAAGTTTCTATCACAAGGGTGCATTTTTCATTCTATACTAGAAAAAACGGAAATTGAGACGGATATAATCTGTCTCTCAATTTAACAAATTCCGTCGTTAAACAGTATAGAGACGGATTTGGAGACGGACATGTTTCCGTCAGTGGTTTTCACGTCTCTAAGATATTAAAGACAGATTTTATCATCGGTCTCTAATCAAAGACGGAGTACGTCCGTCTCTATCAGAGAAGGATATATCATTACCGTCTCTAATAGGATTTAATTTAGTCCGTCTCTAGCTTATCGCATTCCATCTCTGTTGAGACAAATGTATATTCCGTCTCTAATATATTCCAATTTTTTATTTATTAATCTCCCATAAATCTATAATTATTTTCTACCTGAATATTTAAGTATCAATTTTTAAATATTGAATTTCATACTATATATATATATATATATATTGACACTAGATTCTCACAAAATTATATTTAGATCAACACCAATTTAACAACAATGTCATAAAAGTTCATATAACTCTTTCACACAAAAAACATTAGCAGTACACTACCTAAATTTGTTCAAAACATAACAAATAATATTTGATTTAACAAAATATCTAAATGGAAGTAATCAGTGCATAAGGTTATCATCCATATCATCACCCATCTCTTCATTTCCATTATCACGTTATCCTTCCGGTTGAAGTGTAGAATTTTGATTATTATGAGGCACAATACTCAAACATCTGCTCCCAATGTGCCATCTTTTTTTTAATCATTTCTTGTTCAAGATTCTTTTGTTCAAGTTCAATCGTTAAAGCTTCAATCTTAGCTTACATAGCAGCAACTTTTTCTGATGATACATTAAAAACTGCAGACAATGATTGTATGAATGCTTTGATAGTTGCATTTGAGATCCTAATCCAAATATGCGTCCTTTCTTGTTAATGCCTCCAACAACTTCCATGTATATACTATTATCAGAGACAGTTGGCTACTACCCTCGCCATTATGAGATTGTTTCTCAAACATTAGAGTTTGGCACACATTGGAAGACAATAATTAATAGACATCATCTATTTGTTAATTTAATATATATTTTGAACATACCCACATGCCTAAGTTTCATCACCAAAAAAATATAATAGAAAAAGTAAAACAAACTCAAATATCTTGTTGATTTTAATTTCGCGAAGAGATAGAAGGGAAAGTTGCTCACTACCATGCTACGGTGCTAGGGAACCAACTTTGGAAGCGACTTTGCGAGCAGAGATTTTACCGGATTTACTCGCGGTACCGTAATCGAACGTAAAAGCTAACGTTAAGGTAAGGGCTCCTTCCAAACTTTTAGTTTGCATTTAGGGACTTATCTTTGATTGTGTGGAAAAGAATCTTGTTAGGGTTAAAGTGTTGATTTGGGGGAAAATGAATCTAAGGCTTTATGGGTAAAATCTTAGAGTTAGGTTTTGGTTATATTGATGAATGTTTCGTGGAAAATGAATTTAAACTCATTTATGTATGATTTTGAGTAAATGAAACTTGTTTTGTTTGAGTGGTGGATTGTGTTGATTTGTGTTCGTCGTATTTGACGTGTTCTTAATTAATACTGATGAAATTTGATGTGCGTATGGTTGGATTCTGTGGAGAAATGAATTGATGTGTTATGATGTGAGTTGTGGTATGGATCTGATACTAGGTTTGAGTTTGTTTTGTGTGGAATTTGAAAACCATTAGAGTTAAACGAGTATTAAGAATGTTGAGTGGTGGATTGTGTTGATTTGTGTTTGTCGTATTTGACATGTTTTTAATTAATACTGATGAAATTTGATGTGCGTATGGTTGGATTATGTGGAGAAATGAATTGATGTGTTATGGTGTGAGTTGTGGTTTGGATATGATAATAGGTTTGAGTTTGTTTTGTGTGGAATTTGAAAACCATTAGAGTTAAACGATTATTAAGAATGGGGAATCTCTTAATGTTTACGTTTACTTAATGTTGGCGTGAAAACCATTAGAGTTAAACGAGTATTAAAAATGGGGAATCTTTTAATATCTCGGTTTACTTAATGTTGTTTTGGAAAATCGTTTAAGTTAAATGAGTATTAAGAATGGGGAATCTCTTAATGTCTTGTTGCTTAATGTTGTTTTGGCAAATCGTTTAAGTTAAATGAGTATTAAGAATGAGGAATCTCTTAATGTCTTGCTTACTTAATGTTTGTTTTGGAAAATCGTCTAAGTTAAAAGAGTATTAAGAATGAGGAATCTCTTAAAATTTCTGTTTTCTTAATGTTTGTTGTGAAAAATCGTTTAAGTTAAAAGATTATTAAGAATCGAGAATATCTTAATATTTCTGTTTGCTTAATGTTTGTTGTGAAAATCGTTTAAGTTAAATGAGTATTAAAAATGGGGAATCTTGTAATATCTGCACTTGGTTAACGATTGTTGTGGATGGAGTCAGTATATGCTCACGCATTTTCATCCTTTTTGTAAATCGTACAGACCCGTGATAGGTGGCACCTTGATAAATAGTACTTTGGCCTGTGATAGGCGGTACATTTATGATTTACGTTTTTGAAAACCGTGCAGACCAGTGATAGGTGGCACCTCGATAAACGGTACGGGCCCGTGATAGGCAATACGTTTATGGTTTTCGCTTTTTTGTAAATTGTGCAGACCCGTGATAAGTGGCACCTTGGTAAATAGTACTTTGTCCTGTGATAGGCGGTACATTTTCAATTTACGTTCTTTTTAGTGAACCGTGCAAACCCGTGATAGGTGGCACCTCGGTAAACGATACGGGCCCGTGATAGGCAGTACGTTTATGGTTTACGCGCCGTAATAGGTGGCACCTCGATAAACGGTACGGGCCCGTGATAGGCAATACATTTATGGTTTTCGCTTTTTTGTAAATTGTGCAGACCCGTGATAGGTGGCACCTCGGTAAACGATACGGGCCCGTGATAGGCAGTACATTTATGGTTTACGCTTTTTAGTAAATCGTGCAGACCCGTGATAGGTGGCACCTCGGTAATTGGTACTTTGGCCTGCGATAAGCGGTACAATTATGATTTACGGTCCTTCGAGGAGGGTTTTGGTATGGAATTCCGAGTCCTTGCATTTTGGCATATACACATCGCATTAGGGTGCTTGGCACACGAGTCGTGTTTGAATCAAGTTATGATTGAGTGGTATGTATTGATTTTGTGTGTAAGTGTGACTGATTGTAAACTATTTCATAACTCAAGTTGTCGTGGTAATTGTGTTGGAATTGCTATGTGTTATGTATTGATTATCGTGTGTAAGTGTGATGAATTGTAAAACTATTTCGAAACCCAATTTGTCGTGGTGATTGTGTGGGAATTGCTAAGTGTTAAGATTTGGAGTTGTGTATGAATGTGATTGAATTAGTTTATGTATTTTTGGAAGGATAAGCAGGGAAATCGATTTCCCAATCGATTGGATG
>NC_021160.2:34802643-34810201 GCF_000331145.2 Cicer arietinum | reverse complement strand
GGAAATCGATTGGCTTAGTAGAAATTCCTATTTTGAGTTAGATAACAGATTGCTCAATTGATTTATCAATGCCTTGGTTAGTTATGTATTACTTGATGGATTGAGAACTTTATTTTGACTTCATTTTTAATTGGTAAGCATTATATGAACTTTTAGCACATGGAAAATCCTTTTAAGGTGCATGCTTAGTTGAAAGGTTATTTTGTGCATTTAAAAACTTAAATGTTATGTGTTAACTGTTAATTTTAGTTGGTGACCCTTTACAACTATTGTGGAAATCTGGGTTTTGCCCTCAGATGAGAGCCAGGACGATCCTACCGGTTCGTACCCTACGGATGGGAATGTAGATGGGAATGCTTGACTGGAGCTATGTTAGGAGAATCTCACGGGGCGCGTGGAGATCACTCAGGGTGTATAGCTATAGTTTTTTTGAAGAATGATCAGATTAGGATGACATAGAGGGAACATATGTTTTTTTAGATTACGTTATTTTGAACTGGAAAACTGTACCTTCACTAATATTGTCAGCTTGACATGTTATTTTCGATAGGTTACATGTACCACTTTTTGATGTGTAAATATTTTGGATTCATATTTTGAGAAACTTTTCCGCTGCTTGTAAATTATAATGACTCAATTATTAATCCAAAGGTATTACCTTATTTATTTCTCTGTTTTATATTAATCCCTTTTGAAAAAAAAAATACACCCTCGCTTTGAAAAACGGGGTGTTACAATGAACAATACACTACATGCAATCAATCTTTCAATTTGTTCAAAACATAACAAATAATATTTGATTTAATAAAATATTTAAATGGAAGTAATCAGTGCATAAGGTTATCATCCATATCATCACCCATATCTTCATTTCCATTATCACCTTCTCCTTCTGGTTGAAGTGTAGAATTTTGATTACAATGAGGCATAATACTCTCAAACATCCGCTCCCAATGCGCCATCTTTTTTTTAATAATTTCTTGTTCAAGATTCTTTTGTTCAAGTTCAATCGTTAAAGCTTCAATCTTAGCTTCCATAGCAGCAGCTTTTTCTGATGATACATCACAATCTGTAGACGACGATTTTATGAATGCTTTGATTGTTGCAGCTTGAGATCCTAATCCAAATATGCGTCCTTTCTTGTTTATGCCTCCAATAACTTCCATGTATACACTATTATCAGACAGTTGGCTACTACCCTCGCCATTATGAGATTGTTTCTCAAACATTTGGTACATTTCCTAAAAAAAGAGTTACCATTAGTACACACACACACACACACACACACACACACACACACACACACACACACATATATATATATATACACACACACACACACACACACACACACACACACACACACACACACACACACACACACACACACACACACACACACACACACACACACACACACACACACACACACACACACACACACACACACACACACACACACACACACACACACACACACACATATATATATATATATATATATATTTGGTAAAGACATTACTTTAAGGATGGTGTATACATACAACTATCTTTGCCTGTTTTTCATTAAACCACTCATCTGGTTTCCCTTTTGGCCTATAAAGTCGCTCGTAAACCTTAAAATTGGTTGGTTCTCTATTCAATTCCACCCTCTAAAAAAGTAACCAACAATCATTATGTTAGTATAAATATGATTACTAACCATTTTTTTGACATGTTCTCTCGCAGTTATGGATCCTCCACTATGCACATTGTGTCCAACTTGAGATTGCCTATTTTTCTTATTAACCATAGAAATTTTTTGCCATGTCTCAGCTTGCCATTGAGCTTTCAATTGTTCTAAATTTTCTTCCCCAATCCAATCGCCCATATCTTCACCATTACGCACGTTGAACAAAGCATTTTTTAGGGCCAAAGACCCCCTACTGTTAAAGCTTTTTTTAATATTTTCTTCATCCTTCTCAAGCCATTTGTATTTTGCCTATTAAAAAGAAATCTTTAGTATTAAAATAAAACATAAAGAACAGATCCAAAAGACATTAAAATAACTAAACATCTCAAGAAATATGATTTTGAAAAAAGTTGTAATCTAAAACACATAATCACAATAGGAAGTTAGAATTGTCTTATAACCATGAATATAAATAAATAAATAAAATCAGAAATTGCACTATAATAGAATAAGCGGTGATGGCCTAAATTGCACTAATCAGAAATTACATAAATACCTTAAAGTCCTCTAACCAAGCACACATTGTTTCGTCATCCACACTACTCCAACATGACCATGCCCCTCCAAAGTTTTCCTTGAATATTTTTGTGATAACACCTCTCACTTTGGATTCTGGTTCAAAGCTAAAAGTATAAGAAAAATAACTATGTTAGAGGCAATTTAATACATGCATCTATAGAACTACATTTATAAAATTAAAGTTACTTATTTCCAGGTGCCGATCTTATCCAAATTCTTCCATCTGCATCCTTTAAACCCCACTTGATGTTATCTGGTGTTAAAGAAGATACCTCATTGTTTGGGTTAGCTTGTGACCCGTCATCGATGGAAGGATCATGTGGCATATCTACAGATGTCCCACTTTGGGAATGAGGAGATGGGACATATATAGGAGGAGTGTGGGATTGACAATGAGACGAGGTTGATACATAGGTATTTCGTATCGGTTGAGATATAGTTGGTGCATGCCTAGTTTGGGGATGAATGAGTGGGGAAGGTGTTGGTCTAGTTTGGAAATGAGGAGATGGGGCAGTTGTACAAACTTTTTTTAATGGTTGCGATATAAGTGTTGTTGGCATAGTTTGGGAATGAGGAGATGGGACAACGGTATCAGGTTTTTGTAATGGTTGCGATATGAGTGTTGTTGGTCTAGTCTGAGGATGGGGAGATGGAATAGATGCAATGGTTTTTTGTAATGGTTGAGATATAAGTGGTGGTGGCCTTAGTTGGTGTTGAGGAGATGGGGCTGTTGTAGGGTTTTTTGTATTGGTTGAGATATTCCTCTACCTCTTCCCCTGCCTCTACCTGTCATCTATAAACAATAAATAGTAATAAAACGGTGTTAAAATAAGTTAAAATTATAATAACAGAACAAATCAAAATTCCAATTACGAAAAAAATTTGAAGTTAAATAAATTCACTACCATGCAAGCATAGTTCTAACAAACTCAAAAAATACATAGTAAATGATTTAATCAATATTTTCATATAGAATAACTAAAATCTAATACATTCTATTCAGAATTTGTTTCGTAATTGTCTTCTTGTTCTTGTTCTTGTTCTTCTTCTTCATCATCATCATTTTCTTCTCCTTCTTCTTCAATATCTTTATCCCATTCAAAGCTAATCTCATTCCAAAAAGGACCATATGCTTCCTCAACTTCTCCAACAAAATCAACAAGACTTTCTTCAAGATTGTCATTCGCAATTGTCACATGTGATTGTTGGATTGATTCATCTTGGTACGGAATATCTTTCTCCAGCTTACTAGCTCCTCTTGTTTGAATTGTGTTTCGTGCCTTGGTCTTAATCACAACCCACCAATCATTTTGTCCTTCAGGGTATTGTGTATAGTACACTTGCTTTTCTTGTTGTGCAAATATAAATGGATCATAATATTTATATTTTCTAGATGCTCTGACTTCAACAATTCCATAGGTGTCTATCTTTGTCCCTTGATTCATAGTAGGATCGAACCAATCACATTTGAACAAAACCAACTTTTTTATTGGCCATCCTATATAGTAAACTTCCACAATATCAGTTAACACCCCATAATAATCACTATTATTATGGTCTCGTTGTCACCTCCTTGAACAGATACACCACAATTTGTTGTACTCATAGAGCAATTATGGTCTTTTGTATTAAACTTATATCCATTTACATAATATATTGACCATTTATTGACTTTTTTCTTGGGCCCCCACGCCAAACTCCTCAAAATGTTATCTTCAACATGGTTTTTTGATACCTATTTTGAAAATAGTCAAATTAATTTCACCTAATAAGAAAAGTGGATAATATTATGAAATTAGGAAGATCAAGTTCACCATACATATTCTTTAAACCAATGAGGTAATGATTTAGATATTTCCTTGTCAACTTCTGAGTTGCTTACACCAAGTTCTTGTAGCAAATTTGTATACAGGCTACAATAAATTCACATGTTAAGCAACTTTATTGTTTTTCAAAGAAATCAGCAACTGAAAGAATAACGTATATAAGTGCTTACGACAAAAATGGCTCAACTTCTGGACAGTTAAGAAGAACATATAATTGTGCAGCTTTCATTTCTCTTTCTTCTAAGAAACACGAGGTGCATTTTCCAGAAGGATGTCCGGGATAATTAAATATAGATAGGGGTTGTGCAGCAAAACAACCTTCACCGCCATCATCATTTCGTGGAACTCTTGTCCTCCTACATGGAACATCAGGTGGATAATAGTACGATGCAAATGTAGAGGTCTCCTCCACTAAGTATGCTTCACAAATAGAGCCCTCAACAGTAGATGTGTTGGTGACTTTGTCTTTTAAGGTACGAATAAACCTAATACAAGTATTTGAAGAAATTAATACAATAAGTATTGCATGGTAATTAATTTAAAAATTTGATAGATGACCCAACCTTTCAAAAGGATACATCCATCGGTATTGCACAGGACCACCAACCCTAGCTTCAAACGGAAAATGAATTGGAAGATGCTCCATAGAGTCAAAGAAACTAGGGGAAATATTTGTTCAAGCTTACACAAAATGATTGGAATATTTTGCTCCATTACACGTATATTATCCTCTTTTAGTAAAGGTGAAGTAAGCTCTCGAAAGAATTGACTAAACTCTGTAAGTGTGTTCCAAATAGGTTTTGGTAGAGCTTTGAATGCAATTGGGAGCAAGCGTTGCAAGAACACATGGCAATCATGACTTTTCATTCCAAATAACTTTGCTTCTCGCATATCAACACATCTAGACAAGGTAGAGGCATACCCATCTGGTAACTTCAGTTTTTTTATCCACTCACACACAAATAATCTTTGTTGTTTTGTTAATGTGTAATTTGCTTTCGGCTTTTTTAGCTTTCCCCCTCCACCATCTTGTAGCTCTAAATCTTTCCTTCTACAAATATCTGCCAAGTCAAGTCTAGCATTAAAAGTGTCCTTCGTCTTGCCCTTGGTGTCCATTATTGTATACAATATATTGAGAAACACATTTCTCTCAATATGCATGACATCTAGATTATGTGGGAGAAGATTTGTTTTCCAATACGGTAACTCCCAAAAGATGGATTTTTTGGTCCAGTTGTGAAAAACTCCATACCCCGACAAATTATCATATGGAGGTCCAATTATGCTTGGTAAATGCTTGACTCTTTCTCATATTTGATGCATATTGGACAAGCTAGTTTTCCCATTGTCATCCAGCCAGAAAACATCCCATATGCAGGGTCCATAATAAACAAGCCTTCATGATAAAATTCTTCTATAGTGAGACATCATAAGTCATCAGACCAGAATTCCATAAAAGTTTAAGGTCATCTATAAGTGGCTGCATGTACACATCAATCTTCCCTTTTGGATCGGAAGGGCCAGGAATTATAATGGTTGAGAATAAGAACTCTCTTCTCATGCACATCCAAGGTGGAAGATTGTAAGGAGTAAGAATTATTGGCCAACATGAATATGTCCTACCTGTTTTATCAAATGGTGCAAATCCATCAGCACACAATCCTAGCCTCACATTTCGAGGGTCCATTGAAAATTCGGGATATCTTTCATCAAAATGCTTCCATGCCTCTCCATCAGATGGATGCGATAAATAGCCTGGATCTCTTATATTCTCACGATGCCACCTCATTTGGCTTGCAGTTTGCATTGACGAATAAAGTCTTTGAAGTCTTGGGATAAGAGGGAAATACCACATCTTTTTTAAAGGAACTTCTCTAGCCTTACCATTTCTAATGACGCTTTTGTAACGATCTTCACCACAAATTTTACAACTACGAAGATTTTTATCATCAGGAAAGTAATATATCATACATCCATTAGGGCAACAATGAATCTTTATGCAACCCAATCCAAGCTTTTCCACTGATTTCTTTGCACGATAGAAGTTTTCAGGCATTCGATTGTCATTTGGCAACGCCTTTCCCATAAAATCCATCCATTGATTAAAGCAAGTCTCAGAGATATTGAAGTCTGACTTGATACTTAAAGCTTGTATTGTAGCAGAAAGTTCAGAATAATTTTCACAACCATTATAAAAGGGAGCTTGCGCAGCTTTCAACATATCAAAAAAGATTTTGGCTTCTGGGAAGGATCTTCCCTAATTTGGTCTCCACAGTCATTTGTTTGTTGCTCAATATATGTACCAAGAGACGGTCCAGCTACATCCATTACCATTTGCTCAAAGTCATTGAAGTCTTCCCGAACCCCACTACATTTGTAATAGTTGTTTGAAACCACTGGCGGAATTGGAGGCCTTTTTTCACCATGATTAGTCCAATAATAGTAACCATCCATTAATCCCTTCATACAAAGGTGTCCCATGACATCGCCAACTAACTGATGTTTCTTACACTTACATATTTTACACAGGCATCTCAACTTTCCTTCTTTTTTAAATTTTTCTTGTGCACAAGCAAATTGCGCGAACTCGAAAACACCAGCCATATACTCATCTGTTACTCTTCTTTGATCAGGACCCATCCTATTAACCATCCACTTGCGATGTTCGGGAATTTCCATTTCTCTAATTGATAAATAAGTAGAATGTCAATTACCATAGTTAATAAATTTATATGAAGATTCCTTGTAACGATTTAGGAATCTTAAAGGGTTAAAGTCCTAAGGTTAGTTTAGTTGGTACAATAATAAATTATCGTACGAGTTTGTACTATATGGCCAAAAAATAGTACAAAACGTATTAACCTAGCTCTAAGATTGTCTCCACTATAAAAAAAAAGTAAATAATATAAATTATGATAAGCCTATACAAAAAACTATTTAACTAATTAAAAAAATCTAAGAATTACAACAAATAAACAAATAGTTATATGATTAATGAGGATATATATAGAACAAACAAATGTAAAACAAATTCAAATATGTTGTTGATTTTAATCAATATTCTATTTTACACACGCTTTAATTATCATTCCTATAAATTCAGTGACAAAAGAAGATATGGAGCTTTCTAGTCCATAGTGAGACCCAATTAATATATTATTAATCTAAATTGATTTATATATGAGGAAATAAATTATCGTTGATTACATTATTAATATGTGATTAAAAGCATATAGAAAACGTTTTATTTTTTTTATGTTTATTTATAAAACTGTAACATTATTTTTATAAATCAAATATATAAAATTAATTGAGAGTATACTAAGGTATCATTCAAAAAAATAACAGTTTTCTTCCTTCTTTAGAAATAAAATATTATAAGGCTTAACTAATAGAATGACATTGCAGCTAAATTTAACAATGCATCATAGGAAAAACAGAACTCATAACAAACTTCAAATTATTAAAACAAAAAAAAAAA
>NC_021160.2:34793348-34802390 GCF_000331145.2 Cicer arietinum | reverse complement strand
ACATGCCTAACAATAAAACTTAACAATCTAAATAATATATATTTTGAACATATCCATATGCCTAAGTTTCATCACCAATAAAATATAATGGAAAAAGTAAAACAGATTCAAATATGTTATTGATTTTAATCAATATTCTATTTTACACATGCCTTAATTATCATTCCTATAAATTCAGTGACAAAAGAATATATAGAACTTTCTAGTCCATAGTGCAACTCAATTAATATGTTATTAATCTAAATTGATTTATATATGAGGAAATAAATTATCATTGATTACACTATTAATATGTGATTAAAAGCATATAGAAAACGTTTTATTTTTTTATGTTTATTTATAAAACTGTCACATTATTTTTGTAAATTAAATATATAAAATTAATTGAGTATACTAAGGTATCATTCAAAAAAATAACAATTTTCTTCCTTTTTTAGAAATAAAATATTACAAGGCTTAACTAAATCATGATTGAGAGTGACATTGCAGCTAAATTTAACAATGCATCGTAGGAAAAACAGAACCCATAACAAACTTCAAATTATTAAAACAAATAAAACTTAACAATCTAAATAAACTACAATGAAAAATAAGAACATATCCACATGCCTAAATAATATATATTTTGAACATATCCACATGCCTAACAATAAAACTTAACAATTTAAATAATATATATTTTGAACGTATCCACATGCCTATGTTTCATCACCAATAAAATATAATGGAAAAAGTAAAACACATTCAAATATGTTGTTGATTTTAATCAATATTCTATTTTACACACCCTTAATTATTATTCCTATAAATTCAATGACAGAACCCATAACAAACTTCAAATTATTAAAACATATAAAACTTAGCAATCTAAATAAACTACAATGAAAAATAAGAACCCAATGAAAAACAAATAAAACAAATAACAATGTAATAGACTAACAGAACCCAATGAAAACAAATAACAATGTAAAAATCAAATAAAACGTAAAACAAATAAAACAGAACCCAATGATAAATAAACTACTAAATAATATAATTCTAATAGAAGAAATAATCCTAAATCTTGTAAAACATAAACTACTTAATGTTTTTATGAAAAAACTATTAAAGTAAAAAAAACTATCTAAAAAATTATTGAAGGTTAAAATTTTCACAAAAGAATCAAATGCTAAAAGACATAAACATACTTTAGGGATTCAACACAGAGGGTGAAAGAGGAATATGACAAAATAGAGCTTGAATCTAAAATATATTGAAGCTTTAGAGGGATAAATAAGGAAAAAAAGCAACCCAAGGAAATAAATGTAGTATGACAGAAACGTACCTTAAGTTTACGATGCAAAAAATAGGAAAAGAATGAAACCCAACAAAACCCACGATGGAGTAGTAGTGGACGCAAAACAGCAACACCAATTGATTGGAAGCAAGGCGAGATTTTGGGTTTAGGAAGAAAAATGCACTAAGGGTTTAGAGGAAAATTTCAGCAACGCTTAATGAAGGTGGAGGGGTGGAGAAAATGCAAACCGTGTTTGTTGGAGCATCTTAACATATTAATTGGATTTTTAATTTTTTTTTGTTTTTCTAAATAATAATAATAATAATAATAATAATTATTATTATTATTATTATTATTATAATTACTTAATCTGGAGGGTTGGAGAAAATTTTAAAGGGAGGGAAACTACTATATAGTTGGAGGGAATTTTTTGTGAAAATTTTTGGAATTTAGAGACGGAAAACATTTGAGACGTCATTGTTCCGTCTCTACATTTTGTCTCTATAAAAAAATTTATTTTTAGAACCCAAGTGTGACTTTTAGAAACAAAACTTGAGACGGATTTAGAGACAGATTAACTTTGTGACGGGGTATTCCGTCTCTAAATTCCTTCTCAAACATAAAACTTTTTACATCCGTCTCTACAAATTGTTTTCCGTCTCCAATTCCGTCTTCATTCGTGATGGACAAAATTCCGTCTCTAAAATCCGTCGGTAAATTAGATTTTTCTAGTAGTGCTAAACAATTGCATGTAAGACATAATATTTGCTATTATAGGATTATCAAGTCTGGATGGCTATTAGAAGAGTGTACGAACTTGATAGGAATGAGTTGGGTCCCACAAGTAATGAGGGGGATCTCTTAGTTAATAGAGATGAGGTGAGGCCTAAGCAATAACGAGTATATGTGAGAAATAATAAGAAAGGGAATGCAGGAAAAGTGTGATTGCCTAGCTGATATAGTGAGCTAATATCCCACTAATAAATAGGAGTGTGTGGGGTTGGATGGTTTTTTATTTTTCAGTTACACCTTAGATGTTGGGCAGTATGAGAATTGTTTTCTCTAACTGAGGAGCATTAGCTCTGGAATCATTTTCTATTTTCTTATCAATTAATACAATAATTCTCTTCATCTAATTCTATTTTTACCTCTGCTCTATCAATTGGTCCGACCTGCTACATTCATGAAAACCAGAATGGACGCAAGAATCACTGGAGTGGAGGAGCGTTTGGGACGTGTGAAGGACAACATTGAGTCGTTACGTGACTTCATTGGTTCTGAAATTCAGAGGACTTTGACGATGTCGCAGAACAATATTACAACGATTCCCTCACCATTAGATGAATTCCGTTTAGCTCTGTAGAAGGTGGAATTTCCGACGTTTACCGGTGATGATCCAGTTGCTTGGATCACTCGAGCAGAAACGTATTTCGACGTACAACGCATTTCGGCATACATGAGAATTCAATTGATGAAGCTCAGTATGGAAGGTCCTACGATTCATTGGTTCAATTTATGGCACGATTCTATGGACGATCTATCTTGGGAGAGTTTGACGGAGGCGTTGATGGTTCGTGTTGGTGGTGGTCATTTGGAGAATCCTTTTGAAGACTTGAAGGAAATAAAACAATCTAGATCTGTGGAGGATTACATTACTGAATTTGAGTTGTATTCTTCATAGTGTGGTCGTTTACCAGAACAACAATTTCTTGGTTATTTCATTGGTGGTTTACATCATGACATTCGTTCTCATTAGCGTACCTTCAGGCCTTGTAATCATTACTTAGCGATGCAATTGGCTCGTGATGTTGAGAGTGAATTTGCTATTGTTTCGGGACAGGGATCTGGATCTCGCTACAAATCGGGTCAAGGTTCTTGGGCCCGATTTCAAAAACTTAATTGGGCCAATCTTGAAAGGGAAGGGAACATATTTGCAAACCCTAACCAGACTAGCAACAATCTTGGTAAAATGCGTACCGGGTATGGTTCTGGATCTCAAATCGAGTCAACACACCCTCCCAATTCTACTCCTCCTTCACGTCTTAACTCTGGTGACATTTCATGCCGTCACTCACGCGACGTTCTCCATTTACTAAGCGCAGAGGTTAATGAGCGTCACGCGAAGGGACTCTATTTTCGTTGCAATGAACGATGGGATCCCCTCCATCAATGCACAACGAAGCAGTTACGATTGATTATCTTAGGGAATGATGAAGTGGTCAACAATGAAGGAGAGATTGTGGTGTGGAGGCCGAGTCGGAAGAAGAGATTGCACAAGAGGAGTTAGAATGTAAAGGTATGGGAGTTTTTGCTGTATCCACCATTCCAAACCAGGTTCGCACAATGAAAGTAGAGGGCTATTTGCAAGGTGCACCTATTTTGGTTCTTATTGACAGTAAAGCCACACATAATTTCATATCTCCTAAGGTGGTTGAAGCTCTAGGGCTGCCTATGGTACCTTCTACTTCCTTGGGTGTCAAGTTAGGAGATGGTCATCGTGTCCTAACTATGGGTAGGTGTAAGGGAATTCAGATGGATGTGGGAATGGTGCAGATTTGTTTTGATGCTTATGTGTTGGAGTTATGAGGTGTGGATCTGATTTTGGGAGTTTTTTTGCCTGGAAACTTTGGGGAAGGTGACCATGGATTGGAAAGAAATGTCTATGGTGTTCAACCATAAGGCAATATGGTGAAACTCCTTGGCCAAGCCTTAGATGAGAAAATGGCTACTTTCCAAAGCATCATCACTTCTTCCCGGCTGATAACATGCTGCGTGTAAGACCCTTAATTTTAAATTCTAATTTATGTATTTTGGGGAATTTTGTGTTGAATTTATGAGGCTTTTTGGCCAATTTTATGGTATTTTGTGAGTTAAATGCCAAAAATATCTTTTTGGAGACTCGATTAAAATTTTTCGTCGATGAATAATTTTATTTAATTACGGTGAATCTTTTGTCGAAGAAATTTTTTTTTTTGAGATGCAGCATTTTTCAGAAAATTTCATCTGCCCATTGAATTGCAGAGAAAGTAGATATTTTTTTTGAAAAAGTGGTTTGTGATGTGAGGTGACAGACGTAATGATGATTTTTATAAAATATCTAAATATTTATAAATATCTAGATATTTGTTTAGATATTTATTAGTTGGTTTTAATTATAATAATATATTATTATTTTAATATATATTATATATATATACTTAAGAAAGGAAAAAGGAAGAAACAAAATCACGTTCTCAGCCTCACGAGATTTCTTTTCTTCCTCCTCTGTTTCTAAATTTTATTTGTTTTCAAAACCCACAAACACTAAAAACCTTCACTTTTCTCCTAGATCTAAGCTTTGTTTCGAGAATTGATAGAAGAGAAAGTTGCTCATTGCCACGCTGCGGTGCTAGTGAGCTAGTTTTTTACGCGACATCGCGAACTTAAATTTTACCGGAATTAATTACGGTACCGTAATCGCGTGTTAGAGCTATCGTTAAGGTAAGGGCTCCTTCCAAACTTTTAGTTTGCATTTAGGACATTATTTGTGATTTTGTGGAAAAGAAATTTGATGTATTTGAGGTGTGATTTTGTGAAAAATTGAATTTAATGTGATTATGTGTGATTTAGTGGAATTTAAAGTTGAGGTGGTTTGTGGTGATCCATATTTGATGTGAATTTATATGTCATAATTATTATTATGAATTTTTAAGATGTTATTTATTTGTTGATTTTGTGGAAAAAGAATTGATGAAATTTGGTGGGTTATGTGTAAAAATGTGGATTTTTGAAATTAGATGAGTTATGTTTGAATTATTGAAATTTAATTGAGGTATTATATGTGTGTTGTGGAATTGAATTGATTGTTGTTGGTGTGAATTGACGGTAATTAAATATGATGAGTTTGAGTTACGTAATGAGTTATTTTTAAATAAATGAGTTTGATCTGAAATTGAAATTTTACAAAAAAATTAGCGTTGTTAAAGTTGTGAAAAAGTTCAAATTTTAACTAAGTTAAAGAGTTTGAGCAAAAAGATAGATTGAAATTAAAAATGGTTAGAGTTTAAAATATTACTCTTTTAATTACTCTTTGATTGAGTTTAAAAAGAAAAAAAAAGAAAAAAGTTTAGAATATTTTATTAACTCAAAAATTTCGGTGCTTTAATAGTCGAGTGTGTGTATGTGAAATTTGGACAATATTTGTTTAATTTAGTTTTAAGTAAATAATATAGATTATTTGGTTTTAAAAGTTTGGTGTGTGAGAAAGATTTAATTTTAAGAATTTTGTTGTGTGTGAATTAATATTATTATGAACAAATTGTTATAAATATTTATGTTTATGTAGTTAGCTCGTTGAGTCTCGAAAATGAATCGAGACTGTTGGTACCGAGTTAGCGGTGGGGAGAACTCTGATATATTAATGTTGTTGTGGTGATTTATGGTTGAAAATTTTGGAGATTGAATATGGGTGATTAATGTTTGGAAATTTTGGTGATTCATGTTTGGTGAAATTGATGTGTTCATAATTAATATTATGAATTTTTGAAAAGAAATTTATGTGTGGCTTGGTGGAAAATGAATTTAATTCAATTTAGGTGTGAATGGAATTTGGAGTTGTGATTTATGCGTGGCTGTGGAAATTTTAATTGGTGTGAATAAATATGTTTGAGTATGCTCTGTGTTGTGTTTGAAAAATCATTAGTGTTAAATGAGTATTAAAAACGGGGAATCTTTTAATAGCTGCATTTACTTAATGATTATGGTGAAAAGAGTTAGAGTATGCTCATGCATTTCATAGTACATGGTGATCGCGATGGGGCCATGGTGATAGTGGTGACCATGATGGGCCACATGATGATGCGATGTGAATTGTTGGTTCATCTTATCCTTGCGGGGATTGTCGCGTCGTGCTGATCTGTGAGAGATTGCACTCTAGAATGTGCTGATCTGTGAGCGATTGCACTCTAGAAAATCGTGCTGGTCTGTGAGAGACTGCACGCTAGTAAATCGTGCTGATCCGTGAGAGATTGCACCTTGGTTACATATTCGATTGTTGTTGTGATTTGTCGTAATTGCTTTGAGGTGTGAAGTTGGGTTGATTAAGTTTTGATGTAATTATGTGTTCATAATTTGATTTAATGAATATTCGAAGTGTTGATTGATTCAGAGCTATTTTAGAACTGAAAATCTGCATTTTCTCTCTTGTATTCGGCTATGACAGTGCAGTTTGTTAAAACTTCATTTTTCAACATTGTTTATGCATTTTTGGACATATGAAAACCCTTTCAAGGAATATGCTAAGACGAAAGGTTCTTTTGAGCATTTGAAAATATAAGAATTTTGCTATGTGATATTTGTTAATTTCGGTTGGTGACCTTTACAATTATTGTGGAAATCTGGGCTTTGCCCTCAGATGAGAAACATGATCATCCTACCGGTTAGTACCCTGGAGATGGGAAAGTAGTTAGTCATACATGACCGAAGCTAAGTCAGAAGGATCTTGCGAGGGCGCGTGGATATCACCCAGGTTGTATAGCTTTTTGTAGCATGATCAGATTAGAGGGATGTATAGGGTTTAGTTGTCTTTCTTTTGTGGATGTGTTTATTTCAATTTGAAAGATTGTACCTATACCTCATATTGTCAGCTTGAATTTTATTTTGATGGGTCCTTGTACCATTTTTTTGATGCGACGTGGGGAAGTTAAAATTCTTGGGGCAATGTTTTTGTAGAGGTGTCTGCCGAGAATACTCAAGGGGTATGAGCTATGTCTGATAGGTCTCATAGCCCCGGTGTATTTTGTCGTGTAAATACTTTGAGTTTGTATTTCAAAAACTACTTCCGCTGCTTGTAAATATTGTTGGCTTTTATCGTTAGGTTACGACTTAAATATTTCATCCAAAAGTATTTTCTTTGTTTTATTTCTTTATTTTTTTAAAAAAAATATATATATATATACACTCGCGCTGTAAAAAATCGGGGTGTTACATTGTGGTATCAGAGCCTTGGTTTGGATTTCTTGGGGGATGTGGAGTTTTGGTTTTAGATTGTAGGTCAACCTGTAGGTTGAGAGTTGTTATCTGATCATGCGTAAGGTAAAGTTGTCTAAGTGTCATGTCTAGTGTAGTTGTTACGTATTGATGTAGTCAGAAATTATTTTTGGAATTATTCCAAGGGATGTTGAGATTTCTTCTTGATGTTTGCTTTGAGGAACGTTAATAGGGATGATCAAATGGTTAAAGCTATGAATAACATGGATGTTTCTGTTGTTGCACAACAGCTGCATAGACTCTGCGAGATTTGGAGAAGAGGGAAATAGAGATATGTGTTGCTGCGTCAAGGGGATTAGAAGATTTTCGTCGTTACCATCTTCCAAAGTTCAGGGGTAATGAGAACTCATAAAAAGCTGATCAATGGATTCACGAAGTGGAAAATATCTTCGGGATGACGGATTGTCAGTCAGAGTTGAAGCGAATCATGACGACATGAAAATTATGAAGTGGTTCCAAGGACACATAAGCTATGTGTTGGTGTTAACTCGAAGATGATGAGTATGGATGGATTAACATTAGACTAATAAGAGATTTCAAATAAAGATCTAAGTGGAGGACTTTTGTTAAGAAAAGTATTAGATGTTTTCCTGGTAGATTTCAGGACGAGACTAGATGAAGTTTGATAACTATCAGAGAGATGTGAACATCAGGAAATGGTTGAGAAGATGAGGCTTCCTTTTGGAATAGATTTGGTGCTTAGGTGTCCATGAAGAGGCTTGTATTAAAGTCAAGGGGCACCGCACATTAGGGGTGAATACTACCTTGGGTAGGAAAATAGCGCTTTGAGGAATAGTCAATACCTTGAGGGGTAAGGTCGAGCATTCGAGTTAAACTAGATTCACAACTTAGATTGTTAAGTATGAATCTCATGACGATTATAAGAAAGAGAATATATATTTCTTTGATAAGTGACAAATATCTGTCTGGTTTAGGAGATGGTAAGTATGGATAGTGATTTTAGATGAAACTATAAATGCGTAAGTGTGAATTTTGGGTGATGTCTGGATAAACATAATGGGTTAAGCCTTGATGTATTGAACCATATGTCACTATTAAGTGGAATTGGAAGTATAGAGTACGAGGATACTTAGAGATTGTAGCAAAGTAAGCTTATTAAAGGATGGTAAACATTTGGAGAATGTGTATATTTTGATAGGATAGAGGGATTGATCAAGATTTGATTTGGGACCCTAAGATGATTGATCTTTAAGTCGATGGTTTAAAATCCACAAGGTTATGAATGAGAGTGTTTGAAGATTTACTAAAAATGTTGTGTTATGAATAGAAGAGTTTTAATTAGTGAGAGTACTAAGACGATTAGAGTCAATGATGAAAAAGACCTGGTATTGTATCTTAAGATGAAATGGATGAAATTAGACGGTGTGATGAGTATTTGGAGATTTCGAGGATCAAATTTTAGAATTTTATTTAATGATAGAAAATGAAAAAGAAGAAATGTAACAAATGATTTATGGTTTAGATGTTGACATTTGGAAGTCAAGCATTAGGATTTAAAATGAGTGTCTCAGTGACTAGATGGGCGATGAAAGGTATATGGGTCTTTGAGATATTTTACTGCAAAGTTATGAGGATGAGGTTTATAGATAATTATTCCTTAGGAGATGCTTATTGCGAACATTTGGGAAATAGTTCTTTAGGACGTTTGATTGTTAGAATTCTTTCAGCTTGTACCTCAGTGAAGGATGGGAACGAATAAGAATCCAACAAGTGAACCA
>NC_021160.2:34792472-34793128 GCF_000331145.2 Cicer arietinum | reverse complement strand
GTGAAGGTTGGGAACGAATAAGAATCCAGCGAGTGAACCAAATTTTGGAAAACGTGTCATGAAAACTTGTTGGAGCAACACATGGATATGTAGCTTATGATAATTAAGGATTTATGGAAGGAATTATCTCAATCGTAAATCAGACATTGTTATTAGAAGGGTATGCCAACGATTCAAATGCACTACTTGAATGCATGTCATAGGGGTACGTTATTGTGTTCGTCAATCAAAAGAGTTAAATGTTCGTGTAGTAGGGAATAATTGAGCATGAAATGGAAAAGTTTGGTGGGAATTAGTAAGGCTTGATTTATTGAAATCACAATAATGAAGATGTATCAAGGTTCGAGGTAGAAATTTAAGATTTGTATAAATAGAAAAGTGATTGAGTGAATACAATATCTTTGATCTGTCATAATGAAAAGATAATCATCAAGCTGCAAATAAAGGATGTGACAGAATTGAGAAGTATCAGAATGAATGTTGGTAGTAGATGTAGGAAAATTATTTTTGGGTTTGTCCAGAATTGCGAAGTATGTAGGAAATGGATTAGTGAAGCGTGAATTTGAGGTGTTAAGGCATGTGAAAAATGTAGGTCTTAATCAGTAATGAAATTCAAGTTGGATTTTTTTTTTTGGAGACGTGACTCTTGAAACGAA
>NC_021160.2:34789011-34792435 GCF_000331145.2 Cicer arietinum | reverse complement strand
GGGGGTTGTTATTGTGTTCGCCAATCAACAGAGTTTAATGTTTGGGTGATAGGGAATAATTGAGCATGAAATGGAAAAGTTTGGTGGGAATTAGTAAGGCTTGATTTATTGAAATCACAATAATGAAGATGTATCAAGGTTCGAGGTAGAAATTTAAGATTTGTATAAATAGAAAAGTGATTGAGTGAATACAATATCTTTGATCTGTCATAATGAAAAGATAATCATCAAGCTGCAAATAAAGGATGTGACAGAATTGAGAAGTATCAGAATGAATGTTGGTAGTAGATGTAGGAAAATTATTTTTGGGTTTGTCCAGAATTGCGAAGTATGTAGGAAATGGATTAGTGAAGCGTGAATTTGAGGTGTTAAGGCATGTGAAAAATGTAGGTCTTAATCATGAATGAAATTCAAGTTGGATTTTTTTTGGAGACGTGACTCTTGAAACGAAGGGTTGATTAAGTTTTGATGTAATTATGTGTTCATAATTTGATTTAATGAATATTCGAAGTGTTGATTGATTCAGAGCTATTTTAGAACTGAAAATCTGCATTTTCTCTCATTATTCGGCTATGACAGTGCAGTTTGTTAAAACTTCATTTTTCAACATTGTTTATGCGTTTTTGGACATATGAAAACCCTTTCAAGGAGTAGGCTAAGACGAAATGTTCTTTTGAGCATTTGAAAATATAAGAATTTTGCTATGTGATATTTGTAATTTCGGTTGGTGACCTTTACAATTATTGTGGAAATCTGGGCTTTGCCCTCAGATGAGAAACAGGATCATCCTACCGGTTAGTACCCTGGAGATGGGAAAGTAGTTAGTCATACCTGACCGAAGCTAAGTCAGAAGGATCTTGCGGGGCGCGTGGAGATCACCCAGGTTGTATAGCTTTTTGTAGCATGATTAGATTAGAGGGATGTATAGGGTTTAGTTGTCTTTCTTTTGTGTATGTGTTTATTTCAATTTGAAAGATTGTACCTATACCTCATATTGTCAGCTTGACTTTTATTTTGATGGGTCCTTGTACCATTTTTTTGATGCGACGTGGGGAAGTTAAAATTCTTGGGGAAATGTTTTTGTACAGGTGTCTGCCGAGAATACTCAAGTGGTATGAGCTATGTCTGATAGGTCTCATAGCCCCGATGTATTTTGTCGTGTAAATACTTTGGGTTTGTATTTCAAAAACTATTTCCGTTGCTTGTAAATATTGTTGGCTTTTGTCGTTATGTTACGACTTAAATATTTCATCCAAAAGTATTTTCTTTGTTTGATTTCTTTGTTTTTTTTTTAAAAAAAAAATATATATATATATACAACCGCGCTGTCAAAAATCGGGGTGTTACACTGCGAATGGCCTACCTTGATGGAGGTGGTAGGTTCACAAGTGCCTCGTATCTCAGATCAACAGAATAAGGAGTTGCAAAGGTTGTTAGATCAGTTTGCTATTGTATTTAAAGAAATCCAGGGTCTTCCTCATACAAGAAACACTAGCCATTCCATTGAACTTCTGCAGGGTGCTAGTCCCGGTAAGTGTGAGGCCTTACAAATATCCTCATTTACACAAGGATGAAATTGAAAAACAGATTCAAATCCTTATGCAGCAGGGGGTGATTAGAAACAACCCTAGTGCTTTTCTCTAGCCCCGTTATTTTGTTCAAGAAGAAGGATCAATCTTGGCACATGTGTGTAGATTACCGTGCACGTAACAAGGTTACAATTCAAGATAAGTACCCTATCCCTGTGGTAGATGAATTGTTAGATGAGTTACATGGATAATTTACTCAAATCCCAAGAGTACATGAAATACCAAGCTGATAAGAAACCCAAGGCAGTTCAATTTGAGGTTGGTGATTGGGTTTTCCTCAAATTACGTCCTCATGGACAACAATTGGTTGTGCATAGGATTCATCAAAAATTGGCTCCTAGATTTTTTGGTCCTTATCAAGTCATTAAGAGAATAGGGCAGGTTGCTTACAAGCTACATTTACCAACAACATCTAAAATACATGCTACTTTTTATGTGTCTCTATTGAAGAAAGTTGTAGGCAATTATACTGCTACAACTCAATTACCTAGCAATTTGGAGTTTGACACCAGGGATATTATTCCTGCTAAGGTTTTGTGATGGAGGGATAAGTTTGATGGTGGGTAGCATAAGCTAGAATGGTTGACTCAATGGGAAGGCATGGATGTTGGAGATGCTACCTGGGAAGAGGAACTGCTGTTGAAGAGTCAATTCCCTGATTTGCGCCTTGAGGACAAGGCTACTGTTGAAGGTGGGCGTGATGATAGGAATGAGTTGAGTCCCACAAGTAATGAGGGGGGTCTCTTAGTTAATAGAGATGAGGTGAGGCCTAATCAATGATTCTCTTCATCTAATTCTATCTTACCTCAGCTATATCAGAACTCATATTCAAATAATAAATGAATGATATTTAATTTATCTTGTACTTAGTTATTTCTGCATTGTGTTTCATTATGTTTGTTTATTGTACACTTTTGCACATTTTCCTTGATGCTTACATGTTCCTGTTCATAAAATTCAAACTTTGATCAATAAACCTATCAACTTAGAACTGTTAAAGGATCTAATTTGAGTCCTTGATTGATCATCAAATTCATTAACTGAAGTGTCAAAATTTTTTGTGAACAAATTGGTTCGCCCAATGATACTTAGTTAGAGATAGTTTATGTCGAAGTTCTTTAGTTTTATGTGATTAAGAAATGACTAATTTTAACAGAAGAAGGAATGTCGTCTCTCTAAACCAAAATAATAGTAATAGCACTAATTCTAATGATGATGATCAAGAGGTAAACATGCCTTAAAATGACGATCACACTGTGAACGGAAAAGTACCTGCCAACCATGTGATTAATCAAATTAATACATCACAAATTCACTCACGCCTATTCGAAGAACAAATCTTGGTATGCCCCCATATAGAGTTCCACCAGGTTTTGTTCATCCATTATCAGTCACAAATTTCCCAAGGTCTTATGCAACTGGGAATTATGGAGTTTTAATGGACCATGTAGGGGCTATAAATGTTGGTTTCCTCTATGGGTTGTGTGCCAATTATATTCCATCTTCAGTTACTAACACTACTTTGTAGTCCTTTAGACAACAAATGGATGATAGTAATCATAAAATGATGAATATGATCACTCATCAAAGTGTTATTGTTGTCATTGAAAATACTAATGCAACTTATCAAACCCCAACCATGCAAATATGTTGAATTGTTGATCCATTCAGGGCCCCAAATGATGTTGATAATGAGGTAGTTAACAAATAAATACCTCATGATGTTCCAAATGTTGAACTTGTTCGAATGAACCATATACCCCAAGATTGTAAATATAGATAACAGGAATTAGATTGCAAACAATGTAATTCACTAAATAAGAAAAAATGTTAGT
>NC_021160.2:34787704-34789001 GCF_000331145.2 Cicer arietinum | reverse complement strand
AAGAGTGTTGAATAGACAATGTTTTAATGTAGGTTATATGAATAGAACTTATTTTGTGTCTGCATTTTCTGAATATAGTTTTACAGTCAAAACTCTCACGAGGAATCAAAGTGCCTATGTTTTTTGGTTGGCTGGGGAATCCATAGTTGAACATGTGGCTAAATAGCAAATTGAATGCGAAGATCTTGCAAATGATGAATATTTAAAGATGAAGTATTTTCCTAGTTCACTAACCAACGATGCATTTACATGGTTTACCACATTACCTCCAAATTCAATTCCCAATTGGAATCAATTAGAAACTATTTTTCATGTGCATTTTTTAGGGGGAAAACTAAAGTCAATGTTATATATTTGGCTAATATTCAGAGGAATGATAGTGAATATGTATATGATTACATTAGTTGATTTCGTCAAATGAAAGCCAGATGTATGATGATGATCCCCAAATATGAGTTAGTTCAAATGACGACAGTAGGTTTGAACTATGTTGTTCAAAATAAAATGGCAAGTCAACAGCTAAGGGATGTGCCCCAAATGACTGATAGGGCTAGACTGATAGAAAAGTTGAACCTCGAAAAAGAGAAACTTAAGAAATAGGAATGTGGTCCTCGAAAAGACAAAAGGCCATATTTGGCCATAATAGATTAGGAGTACAAGCCAAATCTTCTCAACACAACTTGAAAACCTACAATTTCCTTGAGGAATAGGAAAGCCACTATGGAGCTGGGTTAAGAGTTTGCAATAAATTGGTTTACTTCTAACAAACTGATTTTAACAATGACTCTCATACTAGAAAACATTTAGAGAATATTTCTTTTGAGCAATTGTTTTTCTAGACCTTAATCTTATGAACTTTAATGACTTAGGAAATTTTGTGATTGTGAGTTCTCTTATTTTCTTCTTCAATCTTGAGTATCTATTTATAGAATAGCTTAGGGTTTCTCCTTTGTCCTTGCAAAGTCTGAAGCATATATTTGCAAATAATAAATGTATCTTCTTGTGAGTGTTTCTTCTTGTAAACAATTCTTGATCATAACTTCTTATAAATATTGATATCTTCTTGTAAATCTTGATAAAATCTTCTTGAAATAAATCTTGATAAAATATTCTTGTAAATAAATCTTGATAAAATCTTCTTATAAATAATTCATATCTTCTTTTGATAAATCTTGATCACATCTTCTTCAAATTTTGACCATATCTTCTTTTCAATTATAAATCTGAATAAAATCTTATTTTAGTTTTTCTTCAAAAACACAAATATTCTTTCACACTCTTGCTTGATTTGAGCAGG
>NC_021160.2:34777201-34787127 GCF_000331145.2 Cicer arietinum | reverse complement strand
TTCTTGTAAACATTTCTTGATCATATAATAATTCTTGATCAATTCTTGTAAATAATTTATATCTTCTTGTGATAAATCTTGATCAATTATTCTTGTAAATAATTCATATTTTTTTATTGATAAATCTTGCTAAAATCTTCTAGTAAATAATTCATATCTTCTTTTGGTAAATCTTGATGAAATCTTCTCGTAAATAATTTATATCTTCTTATTGATATGATCTTGATTATATTCTTTTATACTTGGTCAATGATTTTCTTTAATTAATCTGAATCAAATCTTACTTTATATTGTCTTCAAAAATACGAATCTTCTTTCAAACTCATGCTTGATTTGAGCTGGAATGGATTAGGGTTGTTCTTGGATCTTCACAAGTTTTTGATTCGACTAAGTCTTCTTTTCATAGTTAATTCTTTCAATTTCAGCCATTGACTTTCCATAAGAGGCATTGACTTTCTTGTTTGAGTGTGATGATACATTTATTGAATAATGATAGTCAAAGGCATAATTACATGATTTAGAATTGGTGGAATTGGGCAAATCAGCTTGTTGAAACTTCATAGTTAGTGCAACATTAGATGTTGTATATCAAAGGCATCATTTGGAGTTTGTTGCACCATTTTGATCAATAGATTCTGAGCTTTGAATTTATGATTTGAACAATCTCTTCAGAGTTAATTATACCTTGATATGAACTCTTCAGATGCATATTGGGTTTGTGCACATCATAGACATGCAAGGGATCTAGAGGCATGCTTTAAATTTAGTCTTCAGATAGTCTTGAGAGACAGTTTTCAAACTCAGTTTCAGAGGCAACTTCAAACTCGGTTACCAGACATAGACTTTAGACATATACATCAAAGACACATTACTTTCAGAGGCAGACGCATATACTTTGTGTTCCTTTAATATCACCATCTGGTCACTTCCTCTGGTCGCTTCCTTTGGTCCATTTCTCTGATTTTCTTCTTCCAATTGTGGCATACTTAATGAAGCAATTAATCCAACTTTATTGTTATAATAAAATACTTTTGTTAACATCAAAACTATAAGTAGAAAACCAACTTGGTTCCAACAAAGATTCCCCATCTTAAACAAATTCGAGGGATAAAATATTGTAAATTTCACAACACTTTTGACCATCATACTAATTGTGTGCATTTCAGAGATACTATTCAGAATGTGATTGAATAAGGTCGTTTGATATTCAAGGACAAACCAAAGGCCACAATGAAAGTGGACGAAGATCCGTTCACAACTGTTGCAAGCTACGTTGAAACTGATTCAATCATTTTTATGGTTGAAACAACATTGATAGAAGAAGAATATGATTTTGATACTATCATTGAGAATTTCGAAAAAGAAAATTCAAATAATATCTGCCCTTGAATTGGGGAATCTTAGGTAGAATTCTTACAAAAGAAGTGCAATGCTAATTAAGAGGTTATGATATACCCTCGATGCAGCTTTGTGTTCGATATAGTTGCAACTAAAGCATTTGAATGGTCTAAAAGGAAGCATGCCCTTGAAAAGTAGAGAGCTAAAAAGGCAGTTTATAAGGAGAGTGCACAAGCACATTGTGTTTGATTTGGAAGTAAACCAAGACATTTTTATAGAAAAAACCTTACATACCACCTCATGAAAAAGAGGTAGTGTTGTTCGTCTCAAATGAAGGAACCTTAGGTGCATCTATACGGGAAAAGAACACTCGTTTCTCCTTCTAATGTTCCCCTAGGCTAATGGTTCAAGAGACTAAGCAAACCTGTTAACAATAGCTATGTGTTACCTTTTGGGAATCCACAGATCATTGGCAAATTATATGAAGGGTGCAACTTGTAGGAATAATGGCCTCTGTTAGTTCAAAAATATGAGAGTTATTAAACAAATTATCAAAGATCGGTAGCGGAATATATTCAGGAGCAATGATTTACACATTTGCAAATATTATCAATATATGAGAATAGAAACAATGCTTAATTCAGAATGTTAATCAAGACATAAAATCATTAATTCATACATTCAGGAATACGCATTTATGTAATATCAAAATAAAGAGTAGGGATAAGAAACGAGTGCACCAAGATTTATATTGGTTCAGCTATCAGTTTGATAGCCTACATCCAGTCCTAAAATCCAACAAGATTTCAGTCTTTTCCAATAGAATGAATTGAGAACTTTTTACAGATTGTCCAGCTTCCACAAAGCCTATCTATCTAACTCACTCACTCTTGTTTCTATACCACCTAATCCTTGGAGTTAATCGCCCAACTCTCACAAGATCTAGGTGAAGCTTCTTCTTGATGATCTCACACCAACGAAGATAACTACCAGTTTCCTTACTAGATTTCTAAACCTTTAATTACAGAAAATTGTCTTTTTCAAAGAATTAAAGAATATCAAGACTTTGACTCAATCACAAAAGTATCTCACACAAAAAGTATTTAGCAAATGTCTAACTCACTCACTCTTGTTTCTATACCACCTAATCCTTGGAGTTAATCGCCCAACTCTCACAAGATCTAGGTGAAGCTTCTTCTTGATGATCTCACACCAACGAAGATAACTACCAGTTTCCTTACTAGATTTCTAAACCTTTAATTACAGAAAATTGTCTTTTTCAAAGAATTAAAGAATATCAAGACTTTGACTCAATCACAAAAGTATCTCACACAAAAAGTATTTAGCAAATGGATATTTTGTGTGTTGTAAAACTTTTCTCTCAAAGGTGTTTATCAAAGTTATTCAAAGGTTATCAAAAGTTTTCCAAAGGATATGAAAAGGTTATGAAAAAAGTTATTTTTAAAAGTGATTGAATCTGCTTATATATATTCAGAAAAACTTCAGGATAATCGATTGCTCAATCGATTTTATAATGTTTTAAAGCTAGCTAAATCGATTGCCCAATCGACTTTCGCATGTCTTGTTTTTCTTGAATCTTGAACATATAAGCATGAATCGATTTGCCAATCGATTCTTTTAATACATAAATCAGAACTGATACTATGATTGTATCAGAATCGATTGAGTAATCGATTATATGTGTTTTGTTCAAACAACGAGATCAAAAACAATCGATTGCTCAGTCGACTTCATAATCACAGTCATAATCGATTTGGCAATGAGCTGAATCCTTTCTGTAACTTAAACATTAGCTTCAATCGATTCGTCCATCGATTGTGCTGATCGCAATGATAAAGACTTTTACGTCAATCGATTGTGCTTGTTACAGAACCTCAGCTATATTGACAAAATCAATGTGCCAATCGATTTATTCAAAGTTGTTCTGATAAATGTTTAACTGCAATCGATTGCCACAAACTTGTAGTTTAAGAAATCTAATTCAATTGATGTCCCAATCGATTTGTTGGATCACAAAACTCATTCCTGATTTAAAAACTTTGTCACAATCGATTTGTTAATCGATTGATTCAATAAATGGTTGTTTCTGTGATTTGCAAAATCGATTGCTCAATTGATGTCCTAATCGATTGTCCAATTGATTGGATTTATCCCAGAACTCAGGTTTCACTAAAAACCTTTAACTAATCGATTGCCCAATCGATTTGTGTAGTGAAAACTCTTGTTCTGAGTCAGACAATCGATTGCCCAATTGATTCATCAATTGACTCATTAGTTGATTGATTTATATTCATTGGCAAAGACTTAAGTATGAGACCATAGTGATTAGTCTACTAAACTAACTACTATGACACCTAATTACACTACACAAATTTGCATCTTTCTCAAGTATATCCTCCAACTTTGGTTGATTCCTTGAGTTGGAAGCTTTTGTTCCAAGTGTATGGTGTCTTCTTGTTTGCCTGAAATATTTCTCAATTCAAATCATTAGATCAATCAAATATTTCATATGTACTGTATGTTTGGGAATTAAATCAAAAACATGATCAGGGAAGCTCATGACTTACAAACTCCCCCTTTTTGATTTAATGACAAACACACAGTTTAACCTTGAGATTATTTCAAAATCTCCCCCTGAGTTTTGGAGTATATGATACATTTAAAAAAAATGAGCACAACAAGGTATATTATTAAGTATCAGAATGCAATGTATCAGATATCACAAGTTAGTATTTAAACAGGGCAATATCACATTAGAGTTAATATCATATCAGCAATATCATATCAGAACATTATGATATCAAAGCATATCAGATCATATATCAGAGCATTACATTACATTATATCAGAGCAAAATTGATACCACATCATGTAATATCACACAAGTTAAACCAATCTTCCCTTTTTGTCATTTAATACAAAAAGAAATTACAAGAGAGAGTTGATTAAACAAAAAGAAACAAAGATATATACACAAAAATAAATTACAAAAACATCATATCAAAAACAATACTAGAACACGACAAATCAACAAAGAAACCAAATCCTAGTCAACTAGAACCACAGAGTTCAAAGTTGATTGGAGCTTTCGAAGAGAGGCTTCCACCCTTGCATTGTGGGCAGCCTGAGATTCCATCAGCTCCAGCAGTTTAGCCATAATATCAGATGATGCTCCAGTTGGTTCAGTTGTTTGGGCACTTGGTTGGGCTTGATCAGTACTTGGTTGTGTGTGATCAGTAGTCGGCTGACCTCTAGTCCAGATGCCGTTGATGCGCTTCAGTTGCATTTGGTTAACTATGGATTCACCAAATGTGAGGGTGGTTTTGACAGATTCTTCATTGGCCATAGACACCTTGAAATGCCTCAGAATCTTCGTAACCAGCTGGGGATAAGGGAACAGGTGCTTGCCTTGTGCTGATTCGATCATATTCAACAGCACGATCCAAGCCCAGCTCATCTTGAGCTCTTTGTACAGTCCCTGTAACACCCCGTTTTTCAAAGCGAGGGTATATTTTTTTTTCAAAAGAAATTAAAACAAAACAGAGAAATAAATAAGGAAATACCTTTGGATAAATAATTGAGTCATTATAATTTACAAGCAGCGGAAAAATTTCTCAAAATATATGAATCCAAAGTATTTACACAACAACAGATGATACATGGAACCCATTCAACTAAGATGTCATACTGACAATATTAGTAAAGGTACAGTTTTCCAGTTCAAAATAACGTAATCCAAAAAAACATTTGTTCCCTCTATGTCATCCTAATCTGATCATTCTTCAAAAAAAACTATAGCTATACACCCTGAGTGATCTCCACGCGCCCCGTCAGATCCTCCTAACATAGCTCAGGCAAGCAATCCCATCTACATTCCCATCCGTAGGGTACGAACCGGTAGGATCATCCTGGCTCTCATCTGAAGGCAAAGCCTAGATTTCCACAATAGTTGTAAAGGGTCACCAACCGAAATTAACAAGTAACACATAACATTTAAGTTTTTAAATGCACAAAATAACCTTTCAACTCATCATGCACCTTAAAAGGGTTTTCCATATGCTAAAAGTTCATATAACACATGTCAAATAACAATGAAAACAAAATAAGGTTCTCAATCCATCAAGTAATATATAACTAACCAAGACATTGATAAATCAATGAGCAATCTGTTATCTAACTCAAAATAAGAATTTCTACTAAGCCAATCGATTTCCAAATCGATTTCCTAAAGGTTTTTAGTGAAATTTGAATTCTAGGCTTAATTCAATCGATTGGGTAATCAATTAACAGCATAGCTCAGCCCCTGACTTAATGCCAATCGATTTCCAAATCAATTTTTGTCAATTTTGTTGAATTCCTGCATGGCCAAATCGATTTGGAAATCGATTTTATAAATAGTTGAGCCTCTGTTACTTCCCAAATCGATTGGGAAATCGAATTTATAAATAGTTGAGCCCCTGTAACTTCCCAAATCGATTGGGAAATCGATTTCCCTGCTTATCCTTCCAAAATTACATAAACTAATTCACTCACATTCATACACAACTCCAAATCTTAACACTTAGCAATTCCCACACAATCACCACGACAAATTGGGTTTCGAAATAGTTTTACAATCCATCACACTTACACACGATAATCAATACATAACACAACAATTCCAACACAATTACCACGACAACTTGAGTTTCGAAATAGTTTACAATCAGTCACACTTACACACAAAATCAATACATAACACTCAATCATAACTTGATTCAAACACGACTCGTGTGCCAAGCACTCTAATGCGATGTGTATATGCCAAAATGCATGGACTCGAAATTCCGAACCAAAACCCTCCTCGAAGGGCCGTAAATCATAATTGCACCGCCTATCGCAGGCCAAAGTACTAATTACCGAGGGGCCACCTATCACGGGTCTGCACGATTTACTAAAAAGTGTAAACCATAAACGTACTGCCTATCACGGGCCTGTAGCGTTTACTGAGGTGCCACCTATCACGGGTCTGCACGGTTTACTAAAAAGAACGTAAATTGTAAATGTACCGCCTATCACAGGCCAAAGTACTATTTACCAAGGTGCCACCTATCACGGGTCTGCACAATTTACAAAAAAGCGAAAACCATAAACGTATTGCCTATCACGGGCCCGTATCGTTTACCAAGGTGCCACCTATCACGGGTCTGCACAATTTACAAAAAAACGAAAACCATAAACGTACTGCCTATCACGGGCCCGTATCGTTTATCGAGGTGCCACCTATCACGGGTCTGCACAATTTACAAAAAAACCGAAAACCATAAACGTACTGCCTATCACGGGCCCGTATCGTTTATCGAGGTGCCACCTATCACGGGTCTGCACAATTTACAAAAAAACCGAAAACCATAAACGTACTGCCTATCACGGGCCCGTATCGTTTATCGAGGTGCCACCTATCACGGGTCTGCACAATTTACAAAAAAACCGAAAACCATAAACGTACTGCCTATCACGGGCCCGTATCGTTTATCGAGGTGCCACCTATCACGGGTCTGCACAATTTACAAAAAAACCGAAAACCATAAACGTACTGCCTATCACGGGCCCGTATCGTTTATCGAGGTGCCACCTATCACGGGTCTGCACAATTTACAAAAAAACCGAAAACCATAAACGTACTGCCTATCACGGGCCCGTATCGTTTATCGAGGTGCCACCTATCACGGGTCTGCACAATTTACAAAAAAACCGAAAACCATAAACGTACTGCCTATCACGGGCCCGTATCGTTTATCGAGGTGCCACCTATCACGGGTCTGCACAATTTACAAAAAAACCGAAAACCATAAACGTACTGCCTATCACGGGCCCGTATCGTTTATCGAGGTGCCACCTATCACGGGTCTGCACAATTTACAAAAAAACCGAAAACCATAAACGTACTGCCTATCACGGGCCCGTATCGTTTATCGAGGTGCCACCTATCACGGGTCTGCACAATTTACAAAAAAACCGAAAACCATAAACGTACTGCCTATCACGGGCCACCGTAGCGTGGTAGTGAGCAACTTTCCCTTCTATCCCTTCGCGAAACGAAGCTTAGATCTAGATGAAACGGGGAGGTTTGTGTTTGACGGTTTTGAAATCCTTAACTCCGTTTTCGAATCCGAGAAGGAGGAAGGAGTTGAGAACTTGATCTTTCTCACCCACTAGCCTTGGGTTTCAATTCTCGAACTTAAAGGAAGCAAAGAAAAAAAAATGGAAGAAGGAGGGAGGGAGGTTCACGCAAGGCAGGGAGAGAGAAGATGGAAATGTTTCTTTTCTTTTCCTTTTCCTTCCTTATTATTTCCTTTCTTTCTATTTCCTTTTCTTTCTTCTTTTCCTTCCTTTTTCCTTTCCCTCCAAACATATATTCATTATATATATTAATTATAATTAACAAATATCTCAAAATATCTAGATATTTGTTAAATTCCCATTTCACCCGTAACGCATTAAATTCTTCGTAAAAGATTCACCGCAGTTAATTTAATTTATTTATCGACGAGTAATTTTAATCGGCATCAAAATATCTTTTTGATCATATAAACTCCAAAATATTAATAACTTTGGCTAAAAAGCCTCCGAGCCAATATCCAAAATACACAAAAATACATAAAGTATACTTTAAAATTATGGGTCTTACAGTCCCCATAGCAGGATGATATCCAGCCACTATACAACTGCGTGATTGTCGACGCGAGGTACTAACATTCGAGTTAGCACGTACATGAGCATGCGATGTGAACCTTCATTTGACCTGTTGGAAGGGATACCTTCTCAACAAAACCTTCGATCATCAGGTCCTATATGCCCGCATGCCTGTCCATTGATGATTCCCATCCTTCATCATTAGAGTCAGCTTCTTCTCTTCCATCAATGGTTTGACCATAGAATGGTAAACCCGTCAGCTTAGAAAATTCCTCAAAAGTCATTGAAATTCTCTTTTCGTTGACTTCAACAGTGAATCCAATTGTGGTTATCTTAAAAGTTGAGTAAAAAGCTCTAATTAATCTTGGATAAATTTCCAGTGAGCAAGAAAGGAAATCCACCAATCCATGAAATCTCAAATGGTTTTGGAAGGTAAAACCATTTGAATCGAAATATGTAAAATCCAAAGTCCTCGTCTCTTGGATTTTTCTTTTCAAGAAGGAAGAAGGCTGAGAAGTGTCTTCAACTTGTTTACCTTTAGAAGGCAAAACCTTCTTTGGTTGAGGGGAAGTCTTCTTCTTCTTCTTCTGGGTAGCTCCCTTCATAGCATCACCCATAAGTTTCTCAGTTTGAGGAGCTTTCCTCTTTTTACTTGGTTCTTGAGAAGTAGCAACAGCCTTTCCCTTGTCCTTAGCCAATACCTTCTGAGTAGGTATCGAAACTCTTTTGGCTGGAAGAGAAGGAGGTGGAGGTGAAGGTGTTCTTCCACTTGATGTAGAAGATGAATCTAGTGAAATTGATTTGGATGAAGATGATGGACGCCTTGCAGTTTGTTTGACGCGTGACATTGTAGTTTGTAGATAGAAGATTTTTGAGATGATTGATTGAGAAGGATTAGATGCAGAAAATTTGAGTATTGGTGAGAAAACTGAGAGCAGAATGTGAAAATGGGTTGAGAAATCGATTTAGGGTTTATATAGAACTGTTCAGAATCGATTTCCCAATCGATTTTTTTTCACTTCTTTGTTTACCAAATCGATTGCCCAATCGATTAGGTTACCGTTGTTTGAAAAGTATCCGTTACACCCACTTCCAACGGTTATAATTTTTCTCAACGGACATCTTGTAAATCGATTTCCCAATCGATTTCGTAATTGATCCTTCTTTACTAAATCGATGTCCAAATCGATTTCCTCTTAAGTTCTGAAAACTTCAAATCTTAACATCGATTTCCAAATCGATTCACATAAGTGCAGGGCCAAAACAAAGTTGATCCAATCGATTTCCCAATCGATGCTCGGGTTTGAGGTTTGAGAACTTCTCAAATTTGTGGAGATCTTTAACCAAATAATCGATTCTCCAATCGATTCTTTAAAAGATTTTCCAAATCTATAATCGATTGCCCAATCGATTGAGTTAATCCAATCTTCAGCAATCTGACTTCTAAGATGTGATAAATCGATTATGAAATCGATTTCATTGTTTGTGACATAGAGAAATAAACCACTAAATACCAAAAATCGATTATGCAATCGATTATCGTGTTTCCAATTTGACAATTTAAAACACTGAGCATCATAAATCGATTATACACTCGATTTTGTAATGCAGTTTTCCTATCTGGTCACAGAATAATCGATTTGTCACATGGATCAGATTTCATTGAGATCTATAATACCAAGTTTCATTCTTATAAAGAAGAAACTGTCCTTGGGCAAGGCCTTGGTGAAAATATCAGCCAACTGATTAGTTGTATTGACATATTCAAGCTTGATCTTACTCTGTTGATATTGATCTCTAATGAAGTGATGCCTAATCTCTATATGCTTAGTTCTAGAATGCATGACAGGGTTCTTAGTGATATTAATAGCACTAGTATTATCACACATGAT
>NC_021160.2:34775072-34776766 GCF_000331145.2 Cicer arietinum | reverse complement strand
TGACAAGCTTGACTCATGGGTGTATCAATGGATTTAAACTTATCAAAACCGAACTTCTTTAAAAGATCATTACAGTATTTGGTTTGACTTAGGAAAATGCCATTCTTGCTTTGCTTAATTTGAAATCCCAAGAAGTAAGTTAATTTTCCCATCATGGACATTTCAAATTTTCCTTTCATTGTATTTTCAAATTCTTTGCAAAGCTTATTGTTTGTTGATCCAAAGATTATGTCATCAACATAAATTTGGACCAATAGAATGTCTTTTTTTTGTCTTTTGATAAAAAGTGTCTTATCTACATTTCCCCTTGAAAAATTTTCTTGTAAGAGGAAATTGCTTAGCTTTTCATACCAAGCTCTTGGATCTTGTTTCAAGCCATAGAGGGCTTTTGTCAGTTTAAACACATGCTTTGGAAGCTTAGGATCTTCAAAATCAGGTGTTTGACTCACAAAGACTTCCTCTTGGATGTCTCCATTTAAAAAGGCACTTTTAACATCCATTTGATAAAGTTTAAAGTCCATTATACATGCATAAGCAAGCAAGATTCTAATGGCTTCTAGTCTGGCTACAGGGACATAGGTTTCATCATAGTCAATGCCATCCTCTTGGTTGTAACCCTTTTCCAATAGCCTAGCCTTATTCCTAGTAATTACCCCATTCTCATCCATTTTGTTTCTAAACACCCACCTAGTTCCTATGACATGTTTATCTTCTGGTTTTGGAACTAGTATCCACACTTTGTTTCTCTCAAACTGATTGAGCTCTTCTTGCATGGAAACTATCCAGTCATGATCCATAAGACCTTCCTTTATGTTTTTGGGTTCTACTTGAGATACAAAGGCTGTGAAGTTACATAATTCTCTGAGGGATTTTCTAGTTGAAACTCCTTTTAAAATCTCTCCAATAATATTGTCTATGGGATGGTTTTTGATAAACTTTCATTCCTTAGGTAAATCACCTTCCCTAATAGGTTCTACACAATCAAGGTTGGTTGGAGGTACAGGTTCATTAGGTTCTATTGGTTCAGATTCTACAATATCATCCAAAGAGTCATCAACTATAGGAGGAGTGTTGTTCAAGTTTTCAGCAAACATTTCATCAAACTTTACATGAACAGATTCCTCTATAGTTTTGGTTCTTTTATTGTAGATTCTATAGGCCTTACTAGTTTGGGAATAACCTAGAAAAAATACCCTCACCTGCCTTAGGATCAAACTTTCCTACCATTGTTTAACACAAAGCACTTGCATCCAAAGACCCTAAAGTAAGAGATATTTGGTTTTCTACCCTTGTATAACTCATAGGGAGTTTTTATAAGTATTGGCCTTATAAGAACTCTATTTACTACATGTGTGGCAGTGTTTATAGCATCAGCCCACAAATACTTAGGAAGATTTGAGTCTTTAATCATAGTTCTAGCTAGTTCCTCTAAAGACCTATTCTTCCTTTCTACTACTCCATTTTGATGTGGAGTTTTAGGGGCTGACTATATATGGTGAATTCCATTCTGTTCACAGTTAGAATTAAAGGAATCATTCTGGAATTCTCCACCATGATCACTCTTGATGGATATAATTTTCTGGTTTTTCTCATTTTGAACTAAGTTTGCAAATCTTTTGAAAATAGAGAAGGCCTCACTCTTGTGAGTCAGAAAAAATGTCCAAGTATACCTAGAGTAATCATCTACCAACACA
>NC_021160.2:34761721-34774647 GCF_000331145.2 Cicer arietinum | reverse complement strand
TTTTTTGAAAATTGAGAATGCCTCACTCTTGTGAGTCAGAAAAAATGTCCAAGTATACCTAGAGTAATCATCTACTAACACATAACCATACAAGTTTCCTCCAAAACTTCTAACTTGAGATGGGCCAAAAAGATCCATATGTACCAACTGTAAGACCCTATTGGTTTGAACTAAGTCTATAGGGGGGAAAGAAGACTTAACTAGTTTACTCTTCTTACAGGAGTCACACAACCTATCCTTAGAGAATTTTCTATTTGGGAGTCCTAGTACTAACTGCTTACTAACTAGTTTGTTCAAGTGGTCCATATGAATATGAGCCACTCTCTTATGCCATAACCAGTTCTCATCAGCATTAGATAATAAGCAACATATATCATTTGCAGGTAAGGAATCAAAATCTATCATATAAATGTTGTTAACTCTTTTACCTGCCAATTTCATGCCTTTAACTTCCCTATGCTCAAGTGTACAAGACAAAGAAGTAAAGTGTACCTGAAATCCTTTGTCACACAGCTGACTAACACTTAGTAAATTGTGTTTCAAACCTTCGACGAACAAAACGTCTTTGATAACAGCAGTTGATTTGCTTCCTATATCTCCAATGCCTAGGATCTTCCCTTTGTTATTGTCACCATATTTGACAAATCCACCATCTTTTAAGTTCAGAGACAAGAACTTTGACTTGTCTCCAGTCATATGCTTGGAACATCCACTGTCTAGGTACCATGAATGAGTCTTGGATGTCAAGCATATCTGCAAAAAGTAATTCAAGTTTTGGTTTTAGGTACCCAATTCAAATTGGGTCCTGGAGGGTTAGTTTCAAATACTTGTGTCTTAACTTTCCAAATTTGTTTCCATCCTCTGTTGGCCAGTTTTTTCAGTTTACAATTAAAAACTTTATGACCCTTTTTCCAGCAAAAATGGCATAAAACAGCAGAGAATGAATTTTGATTTGATCTAACAAATTTTTGATTCTTTTTAACATTCCTATTTTGTTTATATCCAAGTCCAAATTTAACTTTTAGATTTCTTTGATTTCTAAGAAGCATATCTAAATTGTTTTTGCCACTATTAACCTTATCTAAATCACATTTCAATGCATATGTTTCGTTTTTCAGATTTTCATTAGTGTCTTTAAGAGACTTATGTTTCAAATTAATCTCATCATACAACATGCACTTTTCTTCTAACAGTTTCTTAGTACTAATTAACTGTTAAATCACATTCACATATTCATCATGCAGTTCATTAAATGCATCATGTAATTCATCATATGATGGATTGGATTTAGAACTTACTTCACTATCAGAATCTGAATCTGTATTGGCCGTGAGACAAAGATTAGCTTCTTCATCTTCTGAAGATGCAGATGACTCTTCATCATTATCGTTCCAGGCAATGTAAGCTTTTCTGGTCTTAGGATGTGGTTGATTGCCTTTAGCCTTTGAAGTTTTGTTTTTGTTTTGCAGTTGGAAGCACTCAGATTTTATGTGTCCTGTCTTCCCACACTCAAAATAAGTTATCTTGCTGTCATGAGTCTTTGAGCTTGAGGGCTTTCTTGGCTTGCTATCTTTCTTTTTCAGGAATTTTTTGAATTTTCGGACAAGTAGTCCAAGTTCTGAATCTTCATCAGTCTCACTATTTGAATCTTCAGTGCAAATCTCTTGTTCAGACTTTGTTTGATGTGCTTGGACTTTAAGAGACAACCCTTTTCTTTTTCTGTCAGTCTGTTCAGCTTCACTCAGTCTGTGCAGTTCCATCTCATGCTCTCTTAATTTCCAAATAGTGTGGCAATTGACATGCTACCAAGGTCTTTTGATTCTGCTATGGCAGTGATTTTTGGCTGCCACTCTCTGGTCAAACATCTCATAACCTTGTTGATTTTTTGCTCATTGTCAATCACCTTACCAAGAGCATTCAGATTATTGACTATGTGAGTAAATCTTGTCTGCATATCATTGACAGATTCTTCTTTCTTCATGTTGAACAGCTCATACTCATGCATTAATGTGTTGATTCGGGCTCTTTTTACATCTGTTGTTCCTTCGTGCGTTTGTTGCAAAGTGTCCCACATCTCTTTGGCAGTTTTGCAGTTAGACACTCTAAAGAATTCGTCAGCGCGTAAAGCAAACGTAATAATGTTTTTAGCCTTAGCATTGTATCCAACCTTTTTCTTGTCATCCTCAGACCAGTCTGATATGGGCTTAGGAATTGCTGATTCACCTGTGCCAGCTAGGGTTGGTACAAAAGGACCATCTATAACAGATTCAAGAACGTCAAGGCTGGATGCTTCAAGAAAGATCAACATCCTCTCCTTCCAATACATGTATGCTGCTCCATTGAATGCATGAGGCCTTGTTAATGATGCCCCTTCTCCCAGAAAATCTGCAGAGGACATTTTATCTTTTATAACAGTTAGTCTACACAAAGAACAGGCTCTTGATGCCTATTGTAGGAATAATGGCCTCTGTTAGTTCAAAAATATGAGAGTTATTAAACAAATTATCAAAGATCGGTAGCAGAATATATTCAGGAGCAATGATTTACACAGTTGAAAATATTATCAATATATGAGAATAGAAACAATGCTTAATTCAGAATGTTAATCAAGACATAAAATCATTAATTCATACATTTAGGAATACACATTTATGTAATATCAAAATAAAGAGTAGGGATAAGAAACAAGTGCACCAAGATTTATACTGGTTCAGCTATCAGTTTGATAGCCTACATCCAGTCCTGAAATCCAACAAGATTTCAGCCTTTTCCAATAGAATGAATTGAGAAATTTTTACAGATTGTCCAGCTTCCACAAAGCCTATCTATCTAACTCACTCACTCTTGTTTCTATACCACCTAATCCTTGGAGTTAATCGCCCAACTCTCACAAGATCTAGGTGAAGCTTCTTCTTGATGATCTCACACCAACAAAGATAACTACCAGTTTCCTTACTGGATTTCTAAACCTTCAATTACAGAAAATTGTCTTTCTCAAAGAATTAAAGAATATCAAGACTTTGACTCAATCACAAAAGTATCTCACACAAAAAGTATTTAGCCAATGGATATTTTGTGTGTTGTAAAACTTTTCTCTCAAAGGTGTTGATCAAAGTTATTCATAGGTTATCAAAAGTTTTCCAAAGGATATGAAAAGGTTATGCAAAAAGTTATTTTTAAAAGTGATTGAATCTGCTTATATATATTCAGAAAAACTTCAGGATAATCGATTGCTCAATCGATTTTATAATGTTTTATAGCTAGCTAAATCGATTGCCCAATCGACTTTCGCATTTCTTGTTTTTCTTGAATCTTGAACATATAAGCATGAATCGATTTGCCAATCGATTCTTTTAATACATAAATCAGAATTGATACTATGATTGTATCAGAATCGATTGAGTAATCGATTATAGGTGTTTTGTTCAAACAACGAGATCAAAAACAATCGATTGCTCAGTCGACTTCATAATCACAGTCATAATCGATTTGGCAATGAGCTGAATCCTTTCTGTAACTTAAACATTAGCTTCAATCGATTCGTCAATCGATTGTGCTGATCGCAATGATAAAGACTTTTACGTCAATCGATTTGCCAATCGATTGTTCTTGTTACAGAACCTCAGCTATTTTGACAAAATCAATGTGCCAATCGATTTATTGAAAGTTGTTCTGATAAATGATTAACTGCAATCGATTGCCTAATCGATTGCCACAAACTTGTAGTTTAAGCAATCTAATTCAATTGATGTCCCAATCGATTTGTTGGATCACAAAACTCATTCCTGATTTAAAAACTTTTTCACAATCGATTTGTTAATCGATTGATTCAATAAATGGTTGTTTCTGTGATTTGCAAAATCGATTGCTCAATTGATGTCCCAATCGATTGTCCAATTGACTGGATTTAGCCCAGAACTCTGGTTTCACTAAAAACCTTTAACTAATCGATTGCCCAATCGATTTGTGTAGTGAAAACTCTTGTTCTGAGTCAGACAATCGATTGCCCAATTGATTCATCAATTGACTTATTAGTTGATTGATTTATATTCATTGGCAAAGACTTAAGTATGAGACCATAGTGATTAGTCTACTAAACTAACTACTATGACACCTAATTACACTACACAAATTTGCATCTTTCTCAAGCATATCCTCCAACTTTGGTTGAGTCCTTGAGTTGCAAGCTTTTGTTCCAAGTGTATGGTGTCTTCTTGTTTGCCTGAAATGTTTCTCAATTCAAATCATTAGATCAATCAAATATTTCATATGTATTGTATGTTTGGGAATTAAATCAAAAACATGATCAGGGAAGCTCATGACTTACACAACTCGAATCAACCTTTGTAGGAGATCAATTCAAATAAGTCAATTAGAGGGGTTAGTTTGAAGCCTCCATTGTATAGGCATCCAAATTGTGCTAAAGAAGGAATGACTCAAACTAAAGTTTGAAGGGTCCAGAGAGCTTGAAAAGAGATGTTCCAGAGTTAAGAAAATTGAAGTGGCCCTTATAATGTCATTATAAAAAAGGAGATAACAGCTATTTAAAAACCTATTTAGAACTCAAATATTTTTTATTGTCCCACAGATGAGATGAAAAATCATTTAAAACCCATTTTTATTCATGTAGAAGTGGACAAATGGATCAAGATCCACAAAGTCCTAATAGATGGAGGGGCCACATTGAACCTTATGCCCAAAAAGGTTATGGTAAAACATAAAAAGACTAAAAAGGATCTCATCCCTCATGATATGCTAATCACACACTTCAATGGTAAGATCTCTATATCTGATGGTGTGATTGCTTTAAACTTGAAAGTAGGCTATGTGATGAAGCCCACTATGTTTATGGTAGTTCCATCGAAGGAAAACTATAATTTGTTGTTGGGATGAGAATCATTACAAGCAGTGGGGGTGTTGGAATCAAGTCGATCCCTTGAACAATTCCACTTTGTGGTTTTGTTGTTAACAAAGGTACTATGTGAAAACATTTTGTTGCACTAACATTTTTATTAAGTATGCATAAATTAGAACAGGAAAATTGGAGGATACCACCAGAGGATACGACAAGAGGATACAACCAGAGAATATAACAAGAGTAAGTGACCAAAGGAAGTAAAAAGATCAGAGGAAACAAAATCAAACCAATCAACAAAATCATCAGAATCCAAAAAAATGCACGCACTGGAAAAGTTCCCACATATGCCTCTAATAGCGTGCTTCTGGGTCTACATGTGAAGAATAAAGTGTGCTTCTTGTTTGCATGCCTCTGATAAGTCTGTATGTCTGCCTCTAAAGGTTAAGCGTGCCTCTGAAGATTCAGCGTGCCTTTGAGGAGTTCTTGTGCCTTTGATGAACAACAACCTCAGCATGCCTCTGATGAACAAAGAATTGTAGGATGCCTCTAACAAACAATAACTTTAGCATGCCTCTGATGAACAATCACTTTAGCATGCCTATAATGAACAAATTTTTTTAGGATGCTTTGATATCTGAAGCCACTGTTCAAGTCTACATCTGAAACATATATTCCATTGACTTTTAAGACTGCAAGTCATTCTAGAGTGTTGCCTTTGATATGTAACACACTCTGAATTTGCACTAACTCTGATAATACAACAAATGTGAAGTTGATCATGCCACTAAGTCAGACAACATTGCATATGCGTTTGACTATGGTTATTCAAGCATCACAACATCTGATTCCAACAATCAAGTTAATGAATATGAAGAATAGAAGTCAATGACCCTAATGGAGAAAAGTCAATTACTCTTATGGAAGGTCAAAAGCTTTAAATAGATTAAGAAAAATACTGAATTGGACTTAGCTATATTTTAACTTTTAAAGGTTTAAGAACAAGCCTAGATCCATTCTTGCTCAAATCAATCAAGTGTATGAAGGAAGATTCGCATAAAGAGTGTTCGAACAAACTCTAGAATTGATACGAAAACAACATTTGAAAAGATCCAGTATGGAAACAAAGATTGCCTAACGATTACATTGTCAAAACATATCTTTCATTATTATATTTGGAAAGAATCTCTATTGACTAAGGTTAATTTGAGATACGATTTAGAAATTCAACAATAAATTCACAAACCCTAATTTCATTTATAAATAGTGGATCAAGACTGAAGAAGAAAGACACAACAATATACAAAAATAGGCTGTTTCGAATAAATCATTCTGTTTGAGGGGACTAAACGTAGCTACCAAGTTGGTGATGAACCAGGAAAAAATTTGGTGTATCAATTTTCTTTTTGCTTTGTTTGTTTCTTGCTACCTGTGATTAGAATTAAGAAAAGAGTTTCAAAATTAGACAAATACAATTCAACCTCAACTACGCCAAAAATAGGCTTTGACAACACTTTTTATGCATTTAACAGCGCTTTTAAGCGCTATAGTATGTAGTGCTGTTAAAAGATACAACAACGCTTTTTAAAATAAAAAGCGCTGTCATAGGTGATATTTAACAATGTTTTTTTATATTTAAAAGTACTATATATTTCTACCTACGACAACGCTTTATGCAAAAAACCGCTATTGTAGGTGTCTTGTTCTGAAAAAAAAAGATGTTGTACGTTTAGTTTTTCCAAAATCATCAATATCATGCACATATTGACACAATAGCAATTTTTTTAATTCAAACTCTATATTCTACTATACATTTAGTTTTTCCATGATCATCAACATCAAGCACATATTGACACAATATCAATTTTTTCATTCAAACTATGTATTTTACTATACATTTAGTTTTTCCAAGATCATCAACATCAAACACATATTGACACTAGAAATTTCCAACAATATCAATTTTCCAAGATCATCATCACAATAGCAATTTCTTACTTTAATCCTATTGTAACAAAAAGTAAAATAAATAAATTAGAATAATTATCAGTTCACACAAAAATATATAAATAATAGTTTACAATGTGAAACTCACCTAATAACAAATTATTTAACTCAATTCGAGCACATATTGACACTAGTCTTCCTTGATTTCAGTTAGATCACTTCCAAAGTAAGTTGACTTGAAGTTGTCAAAGTACTATGTGCAATATAATATTTGACATAAATAAGTTAGAATCAAATATATAGGCAGTTTATATATGAAAATCAAAATCTAATGAAAATAACGTACCATTTATGGAATTATACTTTGATTCATAACAATAATCTCCTTCATGAATTGCAAAATACCACAACTTTTTGCCCATTGTGCAAGTTGTAGATTTCTTGACTCCCTCCTGAAATCAGGATACTCGTAATCAATTTTTTTCCATTGTGGAGAATCTGTAGGGTGTCGAAACTTTCCATCTCTAATTCTTTCATCTGCATGTCATGTCAAGTGTTTTGAATCTTCTTCACTATGATAGAGGTACCTAAATCTTGGTATTATAGGAAAATACTACACGACTTTCGTTGGAGTATATTTTTTCTTCGTATATCAAGAGACATTGCATTTTGGACACACCTTTAACAATTGATATTTGTTTCAAAATAAAATGCAATCGTAAGGACAAATATGAATCCCTTCGTAGCTCATTCAAATAGAGCACACAATTCATTTAGCCTTGTAGGTTCGACTGTAAATTTCATTATCATCTGACAATATATCTTTTAAGAGTGTTAATAAGTTTGTGAAGCTCTTATAAGACCATCCATTGCTCGCTTTTAAGTTGCACAACTTTAATATCGGCGAAAATATTGTGAATTAAGTACAACCATTATATAATGATTTCTCTGCATCACTCAACAAAATAAATTTTTTTAGGACAATCCCGAAGATCTTCTTCAACTGCTTTTGCAATCTCCTTAACTCGGTCCCGCTCAGATGTATTTGTGTCAGAATCATTTGAAGCATATGTCGCACCATTCTCCAAATTAGTGTTTTTTTTTTCTTTCTTTTCTCACCATGTCTTGTCCAACATGTATAGCTTTAATCAATTCCATGCCATACTAAATGTCTTTCCAATTGACCTGCTCTAACGCGTTTTCCAAAAGAACATTTTAAACATGGACAAATGATTTGATTTGGGTCTTTTGCACTCTTCACGGCAAACTCAACAAACTCTTTCACTCAATTTTCATATTCTTTTGACAATCGATTGACAGACATCAATTTCTGGTCCATTGTTTCTATATCTACCAAACCAAATTGACTTGAGCAGAAAGTTACTTAAAAGTTAGAACAACTTGTTATTGTATAATTATTAGATGTTTTTCTATCTACTTTATCATAAATGTATAGTTAAGTAAAACAATTGTAGTTCAAAATAATTACATTATCCTAAAGTTAGAAGTGTTAAGAAATATTAACATGGCAACTTTATCAAGTGACTAATACTATATGGTTTTATGCTAATGGATACAGTTTCAGATATAAATAAGTGACTAACAGGGAGTTAGAGAGAAAAGTACATGATAAATGTACATGCTGTATAGTTGAACTCTTATTAACATCACAACTAAGAGGACTAGTTTGATACCATCAATCCATGATAGATAATAGATTAATATTATAATTGTGAGTGATAATTGAAAATTTGCTTCCCTAAAAACATGGAGTACTAACCATTACTTCCGTGATTCAATTAATTAATTCTATCACTGCTATTAACATTTGTCTAATCATAGTAAGAGTTTAAAACAAAGAAAGAAATTATATATTGTTCACTTTGATTTCCAAAGGAAATTTCCTTGATTCAATTCCAAAAGTACCAACTATAATTATGTCAATGACCGTGACAAAATCCAATATAATATAAACAAATATGTGAGTAATCAAATATGACAAGTATCAGCACTATTACTTCCTTGACTGTGACACAATCTACACATTGAATATAGTTTTGAAATTATAATTTTAAAGTAACAGATTGGGGACATTAAATTTTATATTATCATCATTATTAGAAAAAAAGTTCATCTAATAAAGACATAGGAAGGAAACTACAAACCATACCTAAAATTCCTACTCCATTACTTTACCCATCTCGTGGTAATTATGCCAACTACCTTCCCCTACTAAACAGTAAATAACCTTAGCAAACAATTGCTTTATGTCAACTCTACATTATCAACAAACCATATTAAAATTTTGAATTTCTTCCTCAATTCATCAAATCAAATATTCCAAATTTTGTGGGATTTTATGTCATAGCTTTCTTTATCTATCATATTGATCGTTTTCCCCCAATTTATTCATTCATTTCAAGTTAAAGTAAAATTTAACTTTGAGTTATTACTAACATCATTGTGACTATAATACCAAAGGAAGAACGTTGCAAGTTAAAACAAAAGTTGAAAGAGGTTTCGACCTATATCATTAAGAATTTGTGATCAACCATTCAATTTGACTTTTCATGGAAACATTAGTGTTGACAACATCCAATATTGTATCATCCAATATTTGATTTATGACAACATCCTGTAACAATTTCTAATTCATGGATTGGCTCAAAATTGATCATCAATGGAGACTATGCTGAATTAAATAATTTCACATTAAGGTGCTAGCAAAACCCATTGTTCAAATTTCAATTGTAGATAACTTTTTAATATTGAATGCAATTAACCCTACTAACATATTTGCATTGCAGTCTAAACTCATATGTACCATTGCTAACTCAAAGTGAGAGAATGGCACAGTGGACTTAATCTTCTTAGTTTACTATTCATGACATGAATTCTACAAATCCCAAATTTTAGCTTAACCGAAATAAACCAGAAACAAATGGTACTTATTATATAATTGTTTAATATTCAACCAATGAACTTTTTATCACAATTTTTTTACCGTTAAAATATTATTCTTATTTTTTAGGAAAACACTACCAGAACCAAAAAGTTTAAGACTCATAATATTATTGACTCCAACACTTATGAACATCATCAATTAACACAAATCAAAGTCCTACGTCAATATTATGAATACATGATATCAAACATATGTTTCACACTACATGGAAGTGAATGGAGAACTAACATTTCAAACTTGCAATTTAATTATTGTTTATGTAACATCATATTATGACAAGGAAATTCAAAATGAAATCAAGTTTTTTGAAGTCTATATCTGCACAAGCATTCAAACAGTGCATAATTGAAACTAAGCAAAAATTGAATGACTCTAAGCTTAATTCACAAGTCAGAAACAATGCTACCTTTAGAAGAGAGAGGAATTAATATGCACAAGCATCAATTCCTCTCTCTATTTAAGTCCAACCTTGCACAAGCATCAATTCCTCTCTCTTGGGACTCCTTAATCAATCATATAATTTGAATTATTCCAATAATACAAATATTCCTAATTTTCCTAAACAGGGCATGTTTGACCAATATGATTCACATAATTTCACACCATCATATCCAACAACAAAGAAACGGGTGATTAGAAAACTACAATATCCTGAGACAACAAATTAAGAGAAAATAAATCATACAAAAACCCTAGTAATAGAGTACCTGAGGGATTTATTTTGTAACTCAACGTCTTTTACTACTTCACATAGCCAACACATAACTCAACGTCTTTTACTAAGAGATTTATTATGTAACTCTAGCAATCATTCAAGAGATTCTAAAGACCATGATTCCTCAATTTGGGCATAGACCTTTTGATTTAGAGAGACGATTATTATACTGACATTGACAAAATCAAGAACCCTTAAAATATTTTGATATTAGGGTCGAAGTCTTGTTGAAGGGTTCGCACAGAGACACTTGTGATGGCGATGGTCGCACAGAGAACCTAACATAGAAGGATTCGCAGGGAGCAGGTGAGATATGGGTTATGGGTTTCGCATGGATGGGTTGCATTTTGGAGGAGGGTTTGTAGGGAGACGGGGGTTCTCAGGGAGAGGAGGGTTTTCTAACACCCCGATTTTTTAAGCAATGGTGTATTTTTTTTCAAAAGAAATTACACTGAAACAGAGAAATAAACAAGAAAATGCCTTTGGATAAATAATTGAGTCATTATAATTTACAAGCAGCGGAAAAGTTTCTCCAAATATAAATCCAAAGCATTTACACAACAACAAATGGTACATGGGACCCATTCAAATAAGATGTCAAACTGACAATATTAGTATAAGTACAGTTTTCCAAATCAAAATACTCCAACCCAAAAAGTAGGACGTCTAGTCCCTATACATCAACCTAATCTGATCATCCTACCAAAAAACTATACACCCTGAGTGATCTCCACGCGCCCCGTGAGATCCTCATAACGTAGCTGCAGTCAAGCGTTCCCATCTCCATTCCCGTCCGTAGGGTACGAACCGGTAGGATCGTCCTGACTCTCATCTGAGGGCAAAGCCCAGATTTCCACGATAATTGTAAAGGGTCACCAACCGAAAATAACACATAACATTTAAGTTTTAAATGCACAAAAGAACCTTTCAACTAAGCATGCACCTTAAAAGGATTATCCATATGCTAAAAGTTCATATAATGCTTGCCAATTAACAATGAACTCAAAAAGAAGTTCTCAAATCATCAAGTAATACATAACTGACCAAAGCATTGATAAATCAATTGAGCAATCGATTATCTAACTCAAAATAAGAACTTTTGCTGAGCCAATCGATTGACAAATCGATTTGGTCAGTTCTGCTGAGTTTCTGCATGACCAAATCGATTTGTAAGTCGATTTTGTCAGTTTTGATGAGTCCCTGTGTTGCCAAATCGATTTCCAAATCGATTTTGGTAGTTTTGCTGAGTTCCTGCCTCTCTGCCAATCGATTTCCAAATCGATTTCTTAAAAGATTTTGAAAGATATATTTATACAATCGATTGGCAAATCGATTAGGTTAAAATAGTGAACTTCCTACAACTCATCCAATCGATTGGGAAATCGATTTCCCTAATCATTTTTCCAAAAATTCATAACTAACTCAATCACATTCATACATAATCTCAAATCCTAACACTTAGCACTGATAACGCAATCACTACAACATCATTAGTTTCGAAATAGTATTGCAAGCAAACATGTTATCACCAAATTCCAAAACATAACACTTAACATTTATAACACAATTAATACAACATCATGGGTTTCAAAATGGTATAGCAATCCAACATGTTATCACCAAATTCCAAAACATAACACTTATAACACAATTACTACACATACCAAATGAACCAACAATTCACAATTTAACAGGGTGTAGTCTCTCACGGACAAACACCTGTGCAGTCTCTCACGGACAAACACAATTCCCTAAGGAACGTAAGTCGTAAACGTACTACCTATCACGGGTCCGTACCGTTTACCGAGGTGCCACCTATCCCGGGTCTGCACAACTTACCAAACGTAAATCGTAAACGTACTGCCTATCACGGGCCCGTACCGTTTACCAAGGTGCCACCTATCACGGGTCTGCACGATTTACCAAAACATACATAAGTAAACGAGACATTAAGAGATTCCCCATTCTTAATTCTCATCTAACTTAAACCAGGGCGTAGTCTCTCACGGACAAACCCCTACGCAGTCTCTCACGGACAAACGCAATTCCCGCAGGAACGTAAATTGTAAACGTACTACCTATCCCGGGTCCGTACTGTTTACCGAGGTGCCACCTATCCCGGGTCTGCACAACTTACCAAACGTAAATCGTAAACGTACTGCCTATCACGGGCCCGTACCGTTTACCAAGGTGCCACCTATCACGGGTCTGCACGATTTACCAAAACACACATAAGTAAACGAGACATTAAGAGATTCCCCATTCTTAATTCTCATTTAACTTAACGATTTTCAAAACAAAACATTCAGTAAATAAGTCATTAAGAGATTCCCCATTCTTAATACTCATTTACTGAAACGATTTTCAAAAACAAACATTAAGTAACCGAGACATTAAGAGATTCCCCATTCTTAACGCCCAGTTAACTTAAACGATTTTTAAAA
>NC_021160.2:34748120-34760408 GCF_000331145.2 Cicer arietinum | reverse complement strand
GTACTTTAAAATTATGGGTCTTACATTACTCCCCCCCTAAAATTAGTTTCGTCCTCGAAACTATGCGTCGATAAATAGCTCTGGGTGTTGTTCTCTCATCTTGCTCTCCAATTCCCAAGTCGCCTCTCCAGTAATTGGGTTCCAAATCACCTTGACCAACGAAACATCCTTGGTCCTCAATCGCTTAATCTTCCTGTCCTCAATTCTCACAGGTGGTACTTCGAATGTCAAGTTATCCTTCGGTTGGATTGTGTCTGGTTCGATCACATGCGATGGATCTGCAAGATATTTCCTCAACTGTGATACATGAAACACGTCATGAATGTTGGACAGTATCGGAGGCAATGCAATCCGATAAGCAACAGGCCCAATTCGTGCAGAAATCTGATATGGTCCAATGAATTTCGGAGTCAACTTCTTTGATTTCAATGCCCTACCAACTCCCGTAGTAGGTGTGACTCTCGGAAATACATGGTCACCCTGTTCGAATTCTAAAAGTCTGCGACGCTTGTCCGCGTAACTCTTCTGACGACCTTGTGAAGTCTTCATTTTCTCCTTGATTTTCCTTACCTTAGCTGTAGTCTGTTGCACCATCTTTGGTCCGACGATCATATTTTCACCGTCCTTATACCAACACAAGGGCGTTTGACAGTTGCGCCCATATAAAGTCTCATCTGGAGCCATTCCAATACTTGCGTGGAAACTATTGTTGTAGGTGAACTCAATCATAACTTCGTTCCCAATGCTTCGTGCAATGCTCCCAAAAATGTGCGGTGAACTTCGGATCACGGTCTGATACAATACTTGATGGTACTCCGTGTAATCTCTAAAGGTTGCAACACCCCAACAGGTCGCTGATGTTCCACCTTGTACGGAACATCCATCTAGTACCAAACCTAAACGCTAAGTATGACACCGACACATTGAGTACAATGTATCATTACCTAATGATAGGGCTTCCCATCCATACCAAGAATGATCTTGGGTTAATGTAGAGGTAAACAATCAAATTAATCGAGAAGTCCCTATTCTGAATGGTTATTTGACAATGTAAACATGCATAATTTACTGTCAAAGTCTTAGCAGTAAAGCAGACACAGACAACTTCAAACGATTTACATAATCCATAGCAATGAAGGAATGGGTTGCCCCCGAATCAGAAAGTGTAGTTAGGGGGTTACCTGTAATCGCACAGTCATATTGAATCAGATCGCTAGATAAATCAGCGCCGACGCAATACACCTGTCCTCTAGCAGTAGGAAGAGTAATCCTAGCTACATTCACCATTGGTTCCACCTTCGGAGCCTTGCAATTCCTTGCAAAGTGCCCTGGTTTATGGCAATTGTAGCAAGTAGTACTGTTAAAGGTACAAGCATAAGCATAATGTCCCTCTTCTCCACATCGGAAACATCGTATACCTTGTCCCACTTGCCTCCCAAAGTCTTGGTTCCCTGGGTTATTCTGTCCCCCGTTGTTATCATGTGATCGATTATAAGATTTAGCAACCTGTTTTCCCTTGTTCTGATACTTCGCCCGACTAGGTCCTCCTGAGTTAAAATGCTCTCCTCGGCTAGCTCTCTTATTCTTCATATCCTCAACTTCTCTACATTTTTCCACAAGAACCTGGAAACGTTGAATTCCCAAGGGTAAGACAAAGTCTTGAATCTCATACTTTAGTCCGTCTTGGAAACGATGACACAAGAATGACTCGTCAATCTCTTCACGGAAAAATCTGAAATGCCTTGATAGTGATTCAAACTTAGCAGCATATTCGCCCACGGTCATGTTCCCCTGATGTAGTTTCAGGAAATCATCACCCAGTCTAGTCCTGGTACTCATCGGGAAGTATTTGTCGAAAAACTTCCCTTTGAAAGATTCCCAGTTCACCTCCTCGTGAGCTGATCTCATCAACAACCTTGTACTCCTCCACCAGTACTCAGCATCTCCTAGTAGCATATAAGTGGCATAGTTGACCCTCACTCCCGCCTGACAGTTAATCATTTCGAAGATCTTCTCCACTTCTTGGATCCATTGATTTGCTTTCTCTGAATTCTCAGTCCCCTCAAACTTGGGAGGATTGTAACGACGAAAGTCTTTTAATCCTCTTGACTCTGCAGCACGGATCTCTCTTCCCCTCTTTTCGAGATCACGTTGAGTCTTGGCAGCAGTCTGTGCAGCAACAGAAGCAGCCATGTTATTCATAGCCTCCGCCATTCGATCATTCCTACTGGCATTGGTTCTCGGAACGTCATTCCTCCTTGGCAGCATGGTTTCCCTATAAAACCATCATCAAGTAGAGTCTTAACACTACTTCAATAATTCTAAGAATAACTTCCGACCACAACCGCACATAATAATTATTATGAACTTGACAACTCAAACCACCTAAACCGACACATGATCAGACAACAACTCCTAACCTACAATCTAGAACTAGAGGTTCCACAACCCCCAAAGAAAACCAAACCAAAGCTCTGATACCACAATGTAACACCCCATTTTTCAAAGCGAGGGTATATTTTTTTTTCTTCAAAAGAGTTTAAAATAAAGCAGAGAAATAAATAAAGAAATGCCTTTGGATAAATAATTGAGTCATTATAATTTACAGGCAGCGGAAAAGTTACTCCAATTATAAATCCAAACCATTTACCCAACAACAAATGGTACATGTAACCCATCGAAAATAACATGTCAAGCTGACAATATTAGTATAGGTACAGTCTTCCATTTTAAAATAAATGCAATACAAAAGAAAGACATCTGACCCCTCTATGTCAACCTAATCTGATCATTTTACAACACAACTAAACACCCTGACTAATCTCCACGCGCCCCGTGAGATTCTCCTAACGTAGCTGCAGTCAAGCGTTCCCATCTCCATTTCCGTCCGTAGGGTAAGAACCGGTAGGATCGTCCTGACTCTCATCTGAGGGCAAAGCCCAGATTTCCACAATAATTGTAAAGGTCACCAACCGAAAATAACAGTTAACACATAACATTTAAGTTTTAAATGCTAAAAATAACTTTTCAACTAAGCATGCACCTTAGCAGGATTTTCAATATGCGAAAAGTTCATACAATACTTTGCCAGTTAAAATGAAAGTAAAATGAGGTTCTCAATCCCCTAATTATAACATAACAAATCAAGACATGGATAGTTTCATGAGCAAACAATCATACAACTAAAACTGAGGATTTTCACTGAGCCAATCGATTAGGCAATCGATTGGGGTGAAGGATTTTGATGAAACAGAATCCTGGGCTGAAATCAATCGATTGGGAAATCGATTGAGTGAGTACTGAGCCCCTGACTTAATACCAATCGATTTCCAAATCGATTTCCTGAAGGTTTTTAGTGAAATTTTGAACTCTGGCTTGATTCAATCGATTGGGCAATCGATTGACAGGATAGCTGAGCCCCTGACTTAATGGCCAATCGATTTCCAAATCGATTTGGTCGAATATGGATGAGTCCCTGACTTAGGCCCAATCGATTGGGCAATCGATTTCGTAAATGATTTTCGAAAAACTGATTACAAAATCGATTGGCTAATCGATTTTGTCCATTTGGCCAAGTCCCTGTTTACTATCCAATCGATTGGGAAATCGATTTACCTGTGTATTCTTTCAAAAATTCATAAACTAACTCAATCACATTCATGCATAATCCCAATTCTTAACACTTAACACTGATAACACAATTACTACGACATCATGGATTTCGAAATGGTATTGCAATCAAACATGTTATCACCAAATTCCAAAACATAACACTTAGCATTTATAACACATTACTACACAAACAAAATGAACCAACAGTTCACAAATCAACAGGGTGTAGTCTCTCGCGGACAAACACAATTCCCTCAGGAACGTAAGTCGTAAACGTACTACCTATCACGGGTCCGTACCGTTTACCGAGGTGCCACCTATCCCGGGTCAGCACAACTTACCAAAACATACACGAGTAAACGAGACATTAAGAGATTCCCCATTCTTAATTCTCATCTAACTTAAACCAGGGCGTAGTCTCTCACGGACAAACCCCTGCGCAGTCTCTCACGGACAAACGCAATTCCCGCAGGAACGTAAGTCGTAAACGTACTACCTATCACGGGTCCGTACTGTTTACCGAGGTGCCACCTATCCCGGGTCAGCACAACTTACCAAACACAATTCCCTCAGGAACGTAAGTCGTAAACGTACTACCTATCACGGGTCCGTACTGTTTACCGAGGTGCCACCCATCCCGGGTCAGCACGACTTACCAAACGTAAATCGTAAACGTACTGCCTATCACGGGCCCGTACTGTTTACCAAGGTGCCACCTATCCCGGGTCAGCACGATTTACCGAAACACACATAAAAAAGCGAGACATTAAGAGATTCCCCATTCTTAATTCTCATTTAACTTAACGATTTTCAAGACAAAACATTCAGTAAATAAGTCATTAAGAGATTCCCCATTCTTAATACTCATTTACTGAAACGATTTTCAAAAACGAACATTAAGTAACCGAGACATTAAGAGATTCCCCATTCTCAACGCCCAGTTAACTTAAACAATTTTCCAAACAAAATAATAAGTAACCGAGACATTAAGAGATTCCCCATTCTTAACGCCCAGTTAACTTAAACAATTTTCCAAACAAAATAATAAGTAACCGAGACATTAAGAGATTCCCCATTCTTAACGCCCAGTTAACTTAAACGGTTTTCAAAACAAAATGTTAAGTAACCGAGACATTAAGAGATTCCCCCTCCTTAACGTCCAGTTAACTTAAACGGTTTTCAAAACAAAATATTAAGTAACCGAGACATTAAGAGATTCCCCATTCTTAACGCCCAGTTAACTTAAACGATTTTTCTTTAAAACAAAATATTAAGTAACCGAGACATTAAGAGATTCCCCCTCCTTAACGTCCAGTTAACTTAAACGGTTTTCAAAACAAAATATTAAGTAACCGAGACATTAAGAGATTCCCCATTCTTAACGCCCAGTTAACTTAAACGATTTTTCTTTAAAACAAAATATTAAGTAACCGAGACATTAAGAGATTCCCCATTCTTAACGCCCAGTTAACTTAAACGATTTTTCTTTAAAACAAAATATTAAGTAACCGAGACATTAAGAGATTCCCCATTCTTAACGCCCAGTTAACTTAAACGATTTTTCACAAACAAACGCACATTAAGTAAACGAGACATTAAGAGATTCCCCATTCTTAACGCCCAGTTAACTTAAACGATTTTTCACAAACAAACGCACATTAAGTAAACGAGACATTAAGAGATTCCCCATTCTTAACGCCCAGTTAACTTAAACGATTTTTCACAAACAAACGCACATTAAGTAAACGAGACATTAAGAGATTCCCCATTCTTAATACTCATTTAACTTAATGGTTTTCAAATTTCACACAACACAAACTCAACAAATTCTCACATCAAAACATATCAATTCATTTATTCACAAATCCAACCATACACATATCAAATTTCATCAATATTTTCCTTTCTTTGTTTTTCCTTCCTTTCTATTTCCTTCTTTCCTTTATATAACCTTTTCTTTTCTTTTTCCTTCCTTCTAATTTCCTTTCTTTCTATTCTCTCCAAGCAAACATATATATATATATATATATATATATTAAATATAACTTAACAAATATCTCAAAATATCTAGATATTTGTTAAATTACCATTTCACCCGTAACGCATTAAATTCTCCGTAAAGGATTTACCGCACTTAATTTAAATTTATTTATCGACGAGTAATTCTAAACGGTGTCAAAATAACTTTTTGATCTTATAAACTCCATAATATTATTAACTTTGGCTAAAAAGCCTCCGAGCCAAAATCCAAAACATATAAAATACATAAAGTGTACTTTAAAAATTATGGGTCTTATAGGTTTCACAGAGAGAGATGAGGGTTTGCAGGGAGGGTGAACAACACCGTTATGAAACCAATTAAGTTTTACATGTATATACTTAACAAACTATAAAGACCATATGACAACGCTTATTCAAAAAATCGCTTTAAAAGACCTGATCCTATGATAGCGCATTTTTAGGGTTTAGCGCATTTTTCCCATATTTTCACAGGTTTTGGTTATTATATATTGATAAATAAATAACAACATATTTAATATATAAATAGTTATAAATATGTGATATAATAATATATTTATTTGATAAATAAATTAAATACCTTATAAATAAATACTTATAATAAAATATTTATTTATAAATCTGTGATATAATAACATATTTATTTGACGGATTTTTTTTTTATTTGATGGTAGGCATTAAAATTCTTAAAGGGAATGTTTGTTTAGAGAAGTATTGATTTTATAAAATAATCAAGATATAGTTTTTTAAAATTTGGTGTAGTGTAAATTAATTTTATTTTTACTAAAAAGGAATGATATGTTAGATATGATCAACAAATAACCGTGAATGAGATTTATAGTGGAATTTTAAGATATATAGCCTTAAAACATCCAAACATATTTTTTAAAAGATCATGACCTTATGACAACGCTTTTAAAAAAAGCTCTTTAAAAGACCAAATGAAAGTGCTTTTTTATAAAAACGTTGTCATAGGCATTGTTATTATATATAACTATCAGTACCTATGACATTGCTTTTGAAAAAAAAAAAACTGTGTTAACCGACGTGTATTTTTTATAAATATTACAACAACGCTTTTAGTTAAAAACCGCTGTTAAAGGTGCACTATAATATCTATATTTTGGTGTAGTGCCCCTGCTTGTGTTTGCGTACCTTAAATTGGCATTCGAGCTCGGTTCTAAGGCTGAGTACTTTATAGTGTTTGAGAAAATATCCAAGGATTCAACGTGTCTGGATTCAATGAAGAAGTTGCTGGAGGAAACATCAACAAACTACCTATGTTTGATGGATAACGTTTTGAGTACTAGAAAGAAAGGCTGGGGAGTTTCTTTATTTCCCAAGATCTTGAATTTTGGGACTTGGTGGAAGATGGTTATGTTTCTCCAACGAAAGAAGATGGTACTAAAATTCCACGAAAAAAATGAATGTTGATTAGAAGAAGATGTACAAGATGCATCATAAGTCTAGAACATTCATGATAAATGCAATCACGTTCAAGGAGTTTAACAAGTGCGCCAACAAGGAGACAACAAAGAGTATTTATGATAATCTGATTATGTATTATGAAGGAAGTAAACATATTCAAGAGGCAAATAAAAATCTTTTGGTTAGAAAGTATGAGTTATTTAAGATGGAGGAAGACAAAAACATTGAGACTATGTTTTCTAAATTTCAAACCTTGGTTTCAGGGTTAAAAGTACTTTAAAAGAGCTATACAATTATTGATCACATCAAAAAGATCCTAAGAAGTCTTCCCAACAAGTGGAGACGTAAGATCACTGCCATTTAAGAAGCAAAATATCTGAATACTCTTCAACTAGAAGAACTAATCAACTCTCCTAGATCACATGAAATTGAGCTTGAAGAAGATGAACCCAAGAAGTGGAACAAGACTTTGGCTTTGAAATCTAAGCAGAAGAAAGCCCTGCAAGCAAAAGAAGAATCAGAGGATAATGATTTAGAAAATCAAATGAATATTCAGAGGAAGAGGAGCCTGCTTTCATATCCAGAAGAATTCAGAGCATGTGGCACAACAAGAGGAAATCAGTCCCTCATAAATGTTCCAAGCAGTCCAACAAAAGAAATGATGAAAAATAAGATTAGAAAAACATCATTGGCTATGGATGCAATATTCAAAGTCAGGCTTTGATGAAAGGGAAGTTTTAGTAGAAATATTCAAAGTCCAAAGGCTGATATTTTTCTAATCTTATTTTTCATCATTTTCCAATGTTGACTCTATTTTTGTTGGATTGTTTTTCAATTTTGGATGTTTTTCTAATCTTATTTTTCATCATTTCATTCTGAAAAACATCATTGATTAAAACTTCCCTTTCTCTAAAGGCTGATGTTGACTCTATTTCTAACTCTGGAAGTGAATCTGTAGATGAAGAAATTGAGGTACTCTCTAATTTAACTCGTCATGAATTAATTAAAGTTATAAATGACTTCTTAAAAAAGTATCATAATATTACTATGAAGCTGAAAGCTCTTTGGAAAATAAATGAAAATCTGAATGATAAAATTGACACTTTAGAAAGTAATATGGTTGAACTTAAGACTGAAAACCTAACTCTAAAAAGTAATCATAGTTCAACATCAATTGAAAATGTTCCAGGTAATTCTGATAAATATAAAGTAGCAGTTCAAGATTTTCGTTGCTAATAGTAAAGAAAGAAGTAAGCTTGTTTCTATGATTTATGGTGTTAGTTGAAATGGAAAAAAGAGGAATAAGATTTGCAGAAAATAAAATTGAACGTAAGTTTACTCCCTCCGATGATTTAAGTATTGTCTGCTCTAAAAAAGCCCGCTCTAAAACATCTTGTCCTATGATAATCACATGGAAAGACAAGAAACTTTTCAAGGCGAACAAACCATGACCCAACCAAATGTTGGTATCCAAAGATAAAATTGTGTATGTTGCATATGTTCTCAACAACCAAGTTGAAACACGAGTCATTGTACCTGGATAGTGGATGCTCCCCGCATATGACGAGAGAAAGGTATGTGTTTTCCAAGACCTAAATTTGATTAATCGAGGCTTACTGACTTTTGGAGGAAAGAAAAAAAGGCCAAATCATTGGGCACATCACAGTTGGTAAAAATCTCGTAACTTCCATAACTAATCTTCTATTAGTAAAAAGAGTAAAACATAACCTCTTAGCATAAGTCAATTATGTGATAGTGGTTATAACATTGTCTTCAATAAAAAATCCTGTAGAGTTATAAGTCAAAACAATCGTTTTGTTCTATTTACTGGCCAGAGGCAAGGGAACTGTAAGACCCATAATTTTAAATTATACTTTATGTATTTTAGTGTATTTTGGTATTGAACTCGAAGACTTTTTAGCCAAGTTATTAATATTTTGTGAGTTTAAATGCCCAAAAATATATTTTGATGCCCCGATTAAAAATTACTCGTCGATAAATAAATTAAATTAAGTGTTGTGAATCTTTTAAGATTAAATTCTGGGGAGTTTTGTTAAAAATATCTCGAGTTGCTGAAAATTGTATATGTCAATTGAGTTGCGACGAGAGTAGATATTTTTATCAAATGGTTTGAGAGGTTATGGATGAAATGGTAACTTTGATAAATATCTAGATATTTTTAGATATTTGTTAAGTTATAATTAATATATATATATATATATATATATATATATATATAAATAAATATATGTTTGGAGGAAAAAGAAAAGGAAGGAAAAAGAAGAAAGAAAAGGAAAATAAGGAAACACAAAGAAAGGAAAAAACAAAGGAAAACACAAGATTCCTTTCCCTGCCTCGCGAGAACCTATTCTTTGCTTTCTTTGGCTTCAAGAAAAGGAACCCAAGGCTAGGTGGGTGAGAAGACAAGGATTTCTCAGCTTCATTATTCCTCTTTGATTCGAAAACAAAGAAAAACGGTGTTAGGGATTTTCAAACCGTCAAAAACAAAACTCCACTTTTCTTCTAGGTCTAAGCTTCGTTTCGAGAAGAGATAGAAGGGAAAGTTGCTCACCTCCACACTACGGTGCTACTGAACTAACTTTGGAAGCGACGTTGCGAGCGGAGATTTTACCGGAATTAATTATGGTACCGTAATCGCGTGTTAGAGCTATCGTAAAGGTAAGGGCTCCTGCCAAACTTTTAGTTTGCATTTAGGGACTTATCTGTGGTTGTGTGGAAAAGAAATTTGTTAGGGTTGAAGTGTTGATTTGGGGAAAATGAATATAATGCTTTTATGGGTGAAATTTTAGAGTTGGGTTTTGGTGATATTGATGAGTGTTTCGTGGAAAATGAATTTAACTCATTTATGTGTAGTTTTGAGGAAATGAAATTTGATGTGTTTGAGTGGTGGTTTGAGATAATTTTGTGGTTGTCGTGTTTGACGTGTTCATAATTAATATTTATAAATTTTGAGATGTGTTTGTGTGGGTTTTGTGGAAAAATGAATTGATGTGATTTAGTGCGAATTGTGGATTGAATTTGAGAATATGTCTGAGTATGTTCTGTGTGGAATTTGAAAATCATTAGAGTTAAACGAGTATTAAAAATGGGAAATCTATTAATATCTCTATTTACTTAATGTTTGTTGTGAAAATCATTAGAGTTAAACGAGTAGTAAAAATGGGGAATATTTTAATATCTCTGTTTACTTAATGTTTATAGTGAAATTTGTTAGATTTAAACGAGTATTAAAAATGGGGAATCTTTTAATATATATGTTTACCTAATGATTGTCGTGAAATTTGTTAGAGTTAAATGAGTATTAAAAATGGGGAATCTTTTAATATCTGCATTTACTCAACGATTGTCGTGGATAGAGTCAGAGTATGCTCATGCATTTCATAGTACATGGCGACCGGATGGGCCATGGTGATAGTGGTGACCGGATGGGCCACGAGATGATTCCATGTGATTTGTCGGTTCATCTTTTTCTTGCAGGGATTGTCGCGTTGTGTAAGGTCTGCAATAGACTGCACATTTTTGGTAAATCGTGCTGACCCGTGATAGGTGGCACCTCGGTAAATAGTACTTCGGCCTGTGATAGGCGGTACATTTACGATTTATGTTTTTAGTAAATCGTGCTGACCCGTGATAGGTGGCACCTCGGTAAATAGTACTTCGGCCTGTGATAGGCGGTACATTAACGATTAACGTTTTTAGTAAATCGTGCTGACCCGTGATAGGTGGCACCTCGGTAAATAGTACTTCGGCCTGTGATAGGCGGTACATTTACGATTTACGTTTTTAGTAAAATGTGCTGACCCGTGATAGGTAGCAGCTCGGTAATTTAGTACTTCGGCCTGTGATAGGCGGTACAATTATGATTTACAGCTCTTCGAGGAGGGTTTTGATTGGAATTCCGAATCCATGCAGTTTGGCATATATGCATTGCATTAGGGTGTTTGGCACGCGAGTTGTGTTTGATTCAAGATTATGATTGAGTGTTTGAACTCAAGTTGTCATGGTGATTGTGTTATAATTGCCAAGTGTGGATGTTGTGGAATTGTGTGTAAGTGTGACTGATTGCAAAACCATTTTGAAACGTATGTTGTCGTGGTGATTGTGTTATAATTGCCAAGTATGAATGTTTTGGAATTGTTTGTAAGTGTGATTGATTGCAAAACTATTTCGAAACTCAAGATGTCGTGGTGATTGCGCTATAATTGCTAAGTGTGATTGTTTGGATTTGTGTGTAAGTGTTGATTGGTTTCGAAACCCTTTAAAAAGCTGAATTTTGCTGTTTTCCTGTTGCTGTATGATGTGTATTCGAATACAGAAAGCTGTATTCGAATACAGACATGCTGTTTTTGCCACTGACTTACTGTGTAGTCGAATACAGACTGTTGTATTCGAATACAGACATGCTGTTTTGCTATTGACTTGCTGTGTAGTCGAATACAGAAGGCTGTATTCGAATACAGACATGCTATTTTTGCTGTTGAATGCTGAAACAGCCTTGTATTCGAATACAGCGATTCTGTATTCGAATACAACAATGTTGTTTTGTTAAAAACTTCATTTTTCAACCTTGTTTATGAATGTTTGGCATATGGAAACCCTTTTAAGGTGCATGCTAAGTTGAAAGATTATTTTGTGCATTTAAAAACTTAAATGTTATGTGTAAATTATTAATTTCGATTGGTAACCCTTTACAACTATTGTGGAAATCTGGGCTTTGCCCTCAGATGAGAACCAGGACCGTCCTACCGGTTAGTACCCTATAGATGGGAAGGTAGTTGGACACACCTGACTGGAGCTGTGTCAGGAGGATCTTGCGGGGAGCGTGAAGATCATCCGGGATGTATAGTTTTTTTGGTAGAATGATCAGATTAGGTTGACGTATAGGGACTAGACGTCTTTCTTTTTGGGTTGTGTTTATTTTAATTTGGAAGACTGTACCTATTTGACATTTTATTATGATGGGGTCCATGTACCACTTTTTGTTGTGACATAGGGAAGTTCAGATTCTTGGGCAGGGCTATTGTACAGGTGTCTGCCAAGAATACCCTAGGGGTATGAGATATGTCTGATAGGTCTCATAGCCCCGGTGCATTTTGCTGTTTTAAATACTTTGGATTTTTATTTCAAACTATTTCCGCTGCTTGTAAATGTTGTTGACTTTTGTCGTTGTGTTACGACTTAAATATTTATCCAAAAGTATTTCCTTAT
>NC_021160.2:34744453-34747724 GCF_000331145.2 Cicer arietinum | reverse complement strand
GCTGCTTCTGTTGCTGCACAGACTGCTGCCAAGACTCAACGTGATCTTGAAAAGAGGGGAAGAGAGATCCGTGCTGCAGAGTCAAGAGGATTAGAAGATTTTCGTCGTTACAATCCTCCTAAGTTTAAGGGGGATGAGAATTCAGAGAAAGCGGATCAGTGGATCCAAGAAGTATAAAAGTTCTTCAAAATGATTAACTGTCAGGCATGAGTGAAGGTCAACTATGCCACTTATATGCTATTAGGGGATGTTGAGTACTGGTGGAGGAGTGCAAGGTTGTTGATGGGATCAGCTCACGAGGAGGTGAACTAGGAATCATTCAAAAGGAAGTTTTTAGACAAATACTTCCCGATGAGTACCAGGACTAAACTGGGTGATGATTTTTTGAAACTTCATCAGGGGAACATGACCGTGGGCGAATATGCTGCTAAGTATGAATCGCTATCGAGGCATTTCAGGTTTTTCCGTGAAGAGATTGATGAACCATTCATGTGTCATCGTTTCCAAGACGGACTAAAGTATGAGATTCAAGACTCCGTCTTACCCTTGGGAATTCAAAGTTTCCAAGTGCTTGTGAAAAAATGTAGAGAAGTGGAGGATATGAAAAATAAGAGGGCTAGCCGAGGAGGGAATTTTAATTCAGGAGGGCCTAGTCGGGTGAATTATCAGAACAAGGGAAAACAAGTTGCTAAACCTTATAATCGAGCACATAATAACAACGGGGGGCAGAATAACCCAGGGAACCCAAACTTCAGAAGACAATTGGGACAAGTGGTTCTATGTTTCCGATGTGGGGAAGAGGGACATTATGCTAATGTTTGTACCTCTAAAGAACTAACTTGCCATAATTGCCAGAAGCCAGGGCACATTGCAAGGGATTGCACGGCTCCAAAGGTGGAACCAGTTGTGAATGTAACCAGGGCTACTCGTCCTAGTGCTAGAGGACACGTTTATTGTGTGAGTGCTGAAGATGGGAATCCATCTGGCAATCTAATTCAACGTGACTGTGAGATTGCACGTAACACTCTAACTGCACTTTTTGATTCTGGGGCAACCCATTCCTTCATTGCTATGGATTGTGTGAGTCATTTGAAGTTATCTGTGTTTGCTTTACCTTTTGATTTAGTTGTTTCCACACCTGCTACGACTTTGACAATAAATTCTGCATGTTTACATTGTCAAATAACTATTCAGAAATAGGGAATTCTTGGTTAATTTGATTTGTTTACCTCTACAATCACTCGAGGTCATTCTCGGTATGGATTGGATGTCGTATCATTATGTGATCTTGGATTGTGCTCGCAAATTGGTTCTTTTCCCCGAACCAAGAGTTGTTAACTATCTAACTGCTAACAAACTCAGAGTGTCGCTAAGAGAAGGAACTCATTAGTTTTTGTCTTTGGCTAATGTGGAGGCAAAGATAAATGTGAACATAGAAGATGTGATGTGTAACACCCCGTTTTTCAAAGCGTGAGTGTATTTTTTTTTTCAAAAGGAATTAAAATAAAACAGGAAAATAAATAAGGTAACACACGTTTGGATAAATATTTAAGTCGTAATACAACGACAAATAAGTCAACAGAATTTACGAGCAGCGGAAAAATTCCTAATCCATGAATTCAAAATATATACATAACAAAAGTAGTACAGTCTTCCAGTTTAAAAATAAATGCAACCCCAAAAGAAAGACATCAGTTCCCTCTGTGACGACCTAGTCTGATCATTTTACAAAACAACTAAACACCCTGAGTGATCTCCACGCGCCCCGTGAGATCCTCCTAACGTAGCTGCAGTCAAGCGTTCCCATCTCCATTTCCGTCCGTAGGGTACGAACCGGTAGGATCGTCCTGACTCTCATCTGAGGGCAAAGCCCAGATTTCCACAATAATTGTAAAGGTCACCAACCGAAAATAACAGTTAACACATAACATTTAAGTTTTAAATGCTAAAAATAACTTTTCAACTAAGCATGCACCTTATCAGGATTTTCAATATGCGAAAAGTTCATACAATACTTTGCCAATTAAAAATGAAAGCAAAATGAAGTTCTCAATCCCCTAATGAAAACATAACAAATCAAGACATGGATAAGTTAATGAGTAATCAAACATCTAACTCAAACTGAGGATTTTCACTGAGACAATCGATTGGGAAATCGATTGGGGTGAAGGATTTTAATGAAAACAGAATCCTGGGCTGAAATCAATCGATTAGAAAATCGATTGAGTGAGTACTGAGCCCCCTGGTTTTAAGCCAATCGATTTCCAAATCGATTTGGTCGAATATGGCTGAGTCCCTGACTTAAGGCCCAATCGATTGGGCAATCGATTTCTTAAAGGATTTTTGAAAACTGATTACGAAATCGATTGGCTAATCGATTTTGTCAATTTGGCCAAGCCCCTGTTTACCCATCCAATCGATTGGGAAATCGATTTCCCTGTGTATTCTTTCAAAAATTCATAACTAACTCAATCACATTCATACATAATCTCAAATCCTAACACTTAGCACTGATAACGCAATCGCTACAACATCATTAGTTTCGAAATAGTATTGCAAGCAAACATGTTATCACCAAATTCCAAAACATAACACTTAACATTTATAACACAATTAATACAACATCATGGGTTTCAAAATGGTATAGCAATCCAACATGTTATCACCAAATTCCAAAACATAACACTTAACATTTATAACACAATTAATACAACATCATGGGTTTCAAAATGGTATAGCAATCCAACATGTTATCACCAAATTCCAAAACATAACACTTATAACACAATTACTACACATACCAAATGAACCAACAATTCACAATTTAACAGGGTGTAGTCTCTCACGGACAAACACCTGTGCAGTCTCTCACGGACAAACACAATTCCCTCAGGAACGTAAGTCGTAAACGTACTACCTATCACGGGTCCGTACCGTTTACCGAGGTGCCACCTATCCCGGGTCTGCACAACTTACCAAACGTAAATCGTAAACGTACTGCCTATCACGGGCCCGTACCGTTTACCAAGGTGCCACCTATCACGGGTCTGCACGATTTACCAAAACATACATAAGTAAACGAGACATTAAGAGATTCCCCATTCTTAATTCTCATTTAACTTAACGATTCTCAAAAACAAAACATTCAGTAAATAAGTCATTAAGAGATTCCCCATTCTTAATACTCATTTACTGAAACGATTTTCAAAAACGAACATTAAGTAACCGAGACATTAAGAGATTCCCCATTCTTAACACCCAGTTAACTTAA
>NC_021160.2:34735495-34743221 GCF_000331145.2 Cicer arietinum | reverse complement strand
ATATATATATATTAAATATAACTTAACAAATATCTCAAAATATCTAGATATTTGTTAAATTACCATTTCACCCGTAACGCATTAAATTCTCCGTAAATGATTTTCCGCACTTAATTTAAATTTATTTAATGACGAGTAATTCTAAACGGTGTCAAAATAACTTTTTGATCCTATAAACTCCATAATATTATTAACTTTGGCTAAAAAGCCTCCGAGCCAAAATCCAAAACATATAAAATACATAAAGTGTACTTTAAAATTACGGGTCTTACATGATGCTTGTCAATGAGTACTGGGACGTATTTCCAACAGAAATTCCAAGATTGCCACCGGTAAGAGAAGTGGAATTTTTCATTGATTTGCACCAAAGAACCGGACCTATTTCAATTGCACCGTATCGAATGTGGCCATTGGAATTAAATGAGCTCAAAGGCCAAATTGAAGATTTGTTGGAGAAGAAATTTATTAGACCAAGTGTATCGCCATTGGGAGCTCCAGTTTTGCTAGTTAAGAAGAAGGACGGAAGCTTGCGCTTATGTATAGATTATAGACAGCTTAATAAGGCAACTATTAGGAATCGTTATCCTTTGCCACGCATCGATGATTTGATGGATCAGTTGAGAGGGGCTGCGATATTTTCGAAGATTGACTTGAAATTGGGTTACCATCAGATTCGAGTAAGGGAAGGAGATATTCAGAAAACTGCTTTCAAAACCCGTTACGGACATTATGAATATCTTGTTATGCCGTTTGGAGTTACCAATGCACCAGCAATTTTCATGGACTACATGAACAGAATCTTTAATCCATTCCTTGATAAATTGGTTGTGGTGTTCATTGATGATATATTAATTTATTCGAGAATTGAAGAAGAGCATGGAGAACATTTACGTCAAGTTCTTGAGATTTTACGCGAGAAGCAATTGTATGCCAATCTATCGCAGTGTGAGTTTTGGATAGAAGAAGTGAATTTCTTAGGACATGTGATAACCAAGGAAGGAATCGCTGTAGATCCGGCTAAGATTGAGGCGGTTCTTGCTTGGAGACAACCTCAGATTTTCACTACATGAGGTTTATTGAATGTTGTAGGAAATTATGGTTTCTATTTGTTAAAATAATATATGAGAATTATTATCAACAAGATTATCTAATTCTTTCCTAAGTGATGAATTAAAATCAAATACAACTTGTTTAATTTTAATTCCTATTTTAACAGTAAAAGATTCATACAGATTATTCACAGCGGAAGTTTATAATCACATGCAAGATTAGTATGAAAAGTAAAGAGAGATAGGAAATAGTGCACCAAGATTTTTATACTGGTTCGGCTATCACTTTGATAGCCTACATCCAATCCTGAAATCCAACACGGATTTCAGCCTTTCACTAGAATGATTTGACGAATATTTTTACAAACTTTCCAGCGTCACAGCCTATCCATCCAACTCACAACCAATTCTATCACAATACCAACCTATCCCTAAGAGTTATTCGTCAAACTCTAGCGAGATCAAGCTGAGGCTTCTTTTAAATGAACACAAGCATCCCAAAAGATAACCACCAATGTACACTACTGGATTTCTAAAACTTCAATTACAGAAATTTGTCTTTCACAAAGAATTAAAGAATATCAAGAAACTTTGACTCAATCACAAAGTAGGATCTCACACAAAAGTATTTAGTCAATGAGTATTTGTGTGTTGTAACAATTTTTCTCTCAAAGTTTTTTTCAGTCCTTTTGTTTATGAAAAAGTGTTATGATTGTTATTCAAAAGTTGTTTGAAAAGTGATTGAATCAGCTTATATATATTCAGAAAAACATCAGGTTAATTGATTGCTCAATCGATTGTATAAAGGTTTACACTAGCTTAATCGATTGCACAATCGATTTTCGCGTGTCTTGTTTTTCTTGATTCTTGAAAATATAAGCATGAATCGATTTGCCAATCGATTCTTTTAATACATAAATCAAAAACTGATACTAAGAATATATCAGAATCGATTGAGTAATCGATTAAAGGTGTTTTGTTCAAACAACGAGATCAAAATAATCGATTGCTCAGTCGACGTATATTCATAGTCCTAATCGATTTGGCAATGAGCTGAATCCTTCTTGTAACTTAAACATTTAGCTTCAATTGATTCGTCAACTGATTGTGCTGGTCACAGTGACTCAAACATTCACGTCAATCGATTTGCCAATCGATTGTGCTGGTCACAGCGACTCAGGCATTTACTTCAATCGATTTGCCAGTCGATTGTGCTTGTTACAGAACCTCAACTATTTGTCTTTAGCTAATATCTTATTAGTAGATATTGAGACTCTTTTAGCAGGAGGTGAAGGAGGTTGAGGGGAGGTTGTTCTTCCACTAGATGTTGAAGATGAGTCTAGGGAAACTGATTTAGAGGAAGATGATTGAGGTCTTGCAGTTTGCTTCACTCGTGCCATTGTAGATTTTGGAAATTTAAGATATCTGAGAGGATTGAGAAGGATTAAGATGCAGAAAAATTCAAAGCTGGGTGAGAAAATATGAGCTGATGGTGAAAGTGGGTTGAGAAATCGATTTAGGGTTTATATATAACTGTTCAGAGTCGATTTCCCAATCGATTTTATTTCACTTATGGGTTTACCAAATCGATTGTCCAATCGATTGTGTTACCGTTACTTGAGTGAACTAAAATATATCTGTTACACCCACTTCCAACGGCTATAATTTTTCTCCAACAGTCGTCTTGTAAATCGATTTCCAAATCGATTTCGTAATTGATCCTTCAGTTTGATAAATCGATGTCCAAATCGATTTCCTCATAAGTTCAGAAATCTTCTAATCTCAGCATCGATTTCCAGATCGATTCATATAAGTGCAGGTTCTAAAAATTTGATTCAATCGATTTCCCAATCGATGCTCGGGTTAGAGTTTGGAAAACTTCTCAAATTTGTGAATGTCAGAACTAAACAATCGATTATCAAATCGATTCTTTAAAAGATTTTCCAAATATTCCATCGATTTCTCAATCGATTGAGTTGATGTATAATCCAGCAATTTGACTTCTGAGATGTGCTAAATCGATTATGAAATCGATTCTAGAGTTTGTGACATAGACAAATAAAACACTATGTACCAAAAATTGATTTTGCAATCGATTATCGTGTTTTCAATTTTGCCAATTGAAACACTGTGCATCATAAATCGATTATGCAATCGATTTTGTAATGCTGTTTTCCTATCTGGTCACAGGATAATCGATGTTTCAATCGATTTTGTCATAAGGATCAGATTTCATTGAGATCTATGATACCAAGTTTCATTCTTATAAAGAAGAAACTGTCCTTGGGTAAGGCTTTGGTGAAAATATCAGCCAAGTGGTCAGCTGTATTGACATATTCAAGCTTGATCTTACCCTGTTGATATTGATCCCTAATAAAGTGATGCCTAATCTCTATATGTTTGGTTCTAGAATGCATGACTGGGTTGAAAGTGCAACACTATTTTGTTTCTTGCTATGCCAAGATACAAGTGAGTTCCCTAATAGTTGGCAAGTACCAGATGTACTTTTTCTGTCCAATTTGCAGCGAGCAAAATCAGAATCAGAATAACCAACTAGAGTGCAAGTAGATCCCTTAGGATACCACAAACCTAGATTTTTGGTTCCTATAAGATATCTAAAAATCCTTTTGACTGCACTTAGATGGGATTCTTTTGGATTGGCTTGGTATCCAGCACACATGCAAACACTAAACATAATGTCTGGTCTACTAGCTGTAAGGTGTAGTAAGGATCCTATCATGCCACTAAACATTGTCACATCGACAGATTTTCCCTTCTCATCTCTATCTAAATGACAAGCTTGACTCATGGGTGTATCAATGGATTTAAACTTATCAAAATCAAACTTGTTTAAAAGATCATTACAGTATTTTGTTTGACTTAGGAAAATGCCATTCTTGCTTTGCTTGATTTGAAATCCCAAGAAGTAAGTTAATTCTCCTATCATGGACATTTCAAATTTTCCTTTCGTTGTATTTTCAAATTCTTTGCAAAGCTTATTGTTTGTTGATCCAAAGATTATGTCATCAACATAAATTTGGACCAATAGAATGTCTTTTCCTTGTCTTTTGATAAAAAAGTGTCTTATCTACATTTCCCTTTGAAAAATTTTCTTGTAAGAGGAAATTGCTTAGCTTTTCATACCAAGCTCTTGGAGCTTGTTCCAAGCCATAGAGGGATTTTGTCAGTTTAAACACATGATTTGGAAACATAGGATCTTCAAAACCAGATGTTTGACTAATAAATACTTCCTCTTGGATGTCTCCATTTAAAAAGGCACTTTTTACATCCATTTTATATAGTTTAAAGTCCATTATACATGAATAAGCAAGCAGGATTCTAATGGCCTCTAGTCTAGCTACAGGGGCATAGATTTCATCATAGTCAATCCCCTCCTCTTGGTTGTAACCCTTGGCCACTAGCCTAGCTTTATTCCTAGTAATTACCCCATTCTCATCCATTTTGTTTCTAAACACCCACCTAGTTCCTATGACATGTTTATCTTCTGGTTTTGGAACTAGAATCCACACTTTGTATCTCTCAAACTGATTGAGCTCTTCTTGCATGGCAACTATCCAGTCATGGTCTATAAGAGCTTCCTTTATGTTTTTGGGTTCTACTTGAGATACAAAGGCTGTAAAGTTACAAAAATGTCTGAGGGATTTTCTAGTTGAAACTCCTTTTGAAATCTCTCATATGATGTTGTCAATAGGATGGTCTTTGTTAAACTTCCATTCCTTAGGTAAATCATCTTCCCTAATAGGTTCTACACAATCAAGGTTGTTTGGAGGTACAGGTTCATTAGGTTCAGATTCTACAATATCATCCAAATAATCACCAACTATAGGAGGAGTGTTGTTCAAGTTTTCAGCAAATATTTCATCAAATTTTACATGAACAGATTCCTCTATAGTTTTGGTTCTCTTATTGTAGATTCTATAGGCCTTACTAGACTGAGAATAACCTAGAAAAATACCCTCATCTGCCTTAGGATCAAACTTTCCTAGATGTTCTTTGCCATTGTTTAATACAAAGCACTTGCATCCAAAGACCCTAAAGTAAGAGATGTTTGGTTTTCTACCCTTGTATAACTCGTAGGGAGTTTTTCTAAGTTTTGGCCTTATAAGAACTCTATTCACTACATGTGTGGCAGTGTTTATAGCATCAGCCCAGAAATACTTAGGAAGATTTGAGTCTTTAATCATAGTTCTACCTAGTTCCTCTAAAGACCTATTCTTCCTTTCTACAACTCCATTTTGCTGTGGAGTTCTAGGGGCTGAGTATATATGATGAATTCCATTTTGTTCACAGTAAGTATTAAAGGAATCATTTTGGAATTCTCCACCATGATCACTCTTGATGGAGATTATTTCTGGTTCTTCTCATTTTGAACTAAATTTGCAAATCTTTTGAAAATAGAGAAGGCATCACTCTTGTGAGTCGGAAAAAATGTCCAAGTATACCTAGAGTAATCATCTACCAACACATAACCATACAAGTTTCCTCCAAAGCTTCTAACTTGAGATGGACCAAACAGGTCCATATGTATCAACTGTAAAACCCTATTGGTTTGAACTAAATCTATTGGGGGAAAGGATGACTTAACTAGCTTACTCTTCTCACAGGAATCACACAACTTATCCTTAGTGAACTTTCTATTTGGGAGTCCTAGAATTAACTGTTTACTAACTAGTTTGTTCAGGTGGTCCATATGTATATGAGCCACTCTCTTATGCCATAACCAGTTTTCATCAGATTTGGATAATAAGCAGCAAATAGTACTAGCAGGCAAAGCATTAAAATCAAGCATGTATATGTTATTGATTCTGTCACCTACTAACCTTATGTCTTTATTCACCTTGTGCTCAATTATACAAGACTGAGATGTAAAGCATACCTGGAATCCCTTGTCATAGAGTTGACTTATACTAATCAAATTGTGCTTTAAATCCTTTACATAAAGAACGTCTTCAATCACCGTAGTCGATTCGTTCCCTATATCTCCAATATCGAGTATCTTACCTTTGTTGTTGCCACCGTATTTAACAAATCCACCATCTATTAAGTTTAGAGACAAGAACTTTGACTTGTCTCCAGTCATATGCTTGGAACATCCACTGTCTAGGTACCATGAATGAGTCCTGGATGTCAAGCATATCTGCAAAAAGTAATTTAAATTTTGGTTTTAGGTACCCAATTCAGATTGGGTCCTGGAGGGTTAGTTTCAAACACTGGTGTCTATACTTTCCAAATCTATTTCCATCCTCTGTTAGCCAGTTTTTTTCAGTTTACAATTAAAAACCATATGACCCTTTTTACAGCAAAAGTGACATAAAGCAGCAGAGGATGAATTCTGATTTGGTTTAGTGAAGATATCATGCATATGCTTAGATCTAACAAACTTCTGATTCTTTTTAACATTCCTGTTTTGTCTATAGCCAAGTCTAGATTTTACATTTAGATTTCTTTGGTTTCCAAGAAGCATATCTAAATTGTTTTTACCACTATTGAACTTTTCTAAATCACATTTCAGTGCATAAGTTTCCTTTTTCATATTTTCATTTGTGTCTTTAAGAGACTCATGTTTCAACTTAATCTCTTCATAAAGCATGCACTTTTCTTCTAACAGTTTCTTAGTGCTATTCCGCCACATGTTTCTTCATTCCTGGCCACCAATAATTCTGCCTCAAATCCTGATACATCTTTGTTGCTCCAGGATGAATACTCAGCTTACTCTTATGCGCCTCTTCTAAAATCGTTTTCCGCATATCTGTAATTTCTGGTACACAAATCCTACCATTACACCGCAAAACATTATCTGCCCCAATCTTGAACTCAGTCGTCTTCCCTTGTACTATTAGATTCCTCTTCTCTTGAATTAAGACGTCATCCTGAGAATTCGCAATGTCTTCAAGTAGTCCACTCGAGATCTTAATCATTCCGAATTTCAAAATTCCTGGTGCAAACTCTACGTTCAAGTGCAGGTCTCTAAAAGCTTCCCACAACTCTTGTTGTCTAGCCATAATTAGTGAAGACACCGATACACTTCTTCTGCTCAACGCATCAGCCACTACATTGGCCTTCCCAGGGTGGTACTGCAGTGTGAAATCAAAATCCTTGAGAGTCTCCATCCATCGTCTCTGGCGCATGTTCAATTCCTTCTGATCAAACAAATATTTCAAACTTTTATGGTCACTGAACACGGTGAACGTGCACCCATATAAATAGTGCCTCCAGATCTTCAATGCAAAAACAAGCGCAGCAAGCTCCAAATCATGAGTAGGATAGTTTCTCTCATGAATCTTCAATTGCCTTGAGGCATAAGCTACAGCTTTCTTGTGTTGCATAATAACACATCCAAAACCTTGGTGAGATGCATCACAATGAACTTCATAGGGTTCATCTGATTGCGGTAATACCAACACTAGCGAGGTCGTCAATTTTCTCTTTAGTAACAGAAAATTTTCCTCACACTTCCCCGTCCATGCGAACAGTTGGTCTTTTCTGGTAAGTTGTGTCAATGGAGTCACAATCTTAGCAAAACCTTCAATAAACCTCTTGTAGTACCCTGCCAGTCCTACAAAACTTCGTATGTCAGTGACAGTCTGAGGTTGTTTCCAAGCAAGAACCGCCTCAATCTTAGCCGGATCTACAGCGATTCCTTCCTTGGTTATCAC
>NC_021160.2:34735013-34735485 GCF_000331145.2 Cicer arietinum | reverse complement strand
GATTCCTTCCTGGGTTATCACATGTCCTAAGAAATTCACTTTTTCTAGCCAAAACTCACACTTCGACAAATTGGCATACAACTGCTTCTCGCGTAAAATCTCAAGAACTTGACGTAAGTGTTCACCATGCTCTTCTTCAGTTCTCGAATAAATTAATATATCATCAATGAACACCACAACAAACTTGTCAAGGAATGGATTAAAGATTCTGTTCATGTAGTCCATGAAAATAGCTGGTGCATTGGTAACCCCAAACGGCATAACGAGATATTCATAATGTTCGTAACGAGTTCTGAAAGCAATATCTCCTTCCCTTACTCGAATCTGATGGTAACCCGACTTCAAGTCAATCTTCGAAAATATCGCGGCCCCTCTCAATTGATCCATTAAATCATCAATGCGTGGCAAAGGATAACGATTCTTAATAGTTGCCTTATTAAGTTGTCTATAATCCACACATAAACGTGAGCTT
>NC_021160.2:34731454-34734652 GCF_000331145.2 Cicer arietinum | reverse complement strand
GTACGACATCCAATCCATACCGAGAATGACCTCGAGGGATTGTAGAGGTAAACAAATCAAATTAACCAAGAAATCCCTATTCTGAATAGTCATTTGACAATGTAAACATGCAGAATTTATTGTCAAAGTCTTAGCAGGTGTGGAGACAACCAAATCAAAAGGTAAAGCAGACACAGATAACTTCAAACGATTTACACAATCCATAGCAATGAAGGAATGGGTTGCCCCTGAATCAAAAAGTGCAGTTAGAGTGTTACCTGCAATCTCAAAGTCACGTTGAATCAGATTACCAGATGGATTCCCCTCTTCAGCGCTCACGCAATAAATGCGTCCTCTAGCAGTAGGACGAGTAGCCCTAGTTACATTCACAACTGGTTCCACCTTTGGAGCCGTGCAATCCCTTGCCATGTGCCCTGGCTTCCGACAATTGTAACAGGTGAGGACATTAGAGGCACAAGCACTAGCGTAATGTCCCTCTTCCCCACATCGGAAACATCGAACCACTCGTCCCAGTTGTCTCCCGAAATTCTGGTTCCCTGGGCAATTTTGCCCACCGTTGTTAGTTTGTGGTCGATCATAAGGTTTAGCAACTTGTTTCCCCTTGTTGTTCTGGTAATTCACCCGACTAGGCCCTCCTGCACTAAAATTCCCTCCTCTGCTAGCCCTCTTATTCTTCATATCCTCAACTTCCCTACATTTTTCCACAAGAACTTGGAAACGATGAATTCCCAAGGGCAAGACCGAGTCTTGAATCTCGTAATTTAGTCCGCCTTGGAAACGATGACACATGAATGGTTCATCAATCTCTTCACGGAAAAACCTGAAGTGTCTCGATAGCGATTCAAACTTAGCAGCATATTCGCCCACGGTCATGTTCCCCTGATGCAGTTTCAGGAAATCATCACCCAGTTTAGTCCTGGTACTCATCGGGAAGTATTTGTCTAAAAAGTTCCTTTTGAATGATTCCCAGTTCACTTCCTCGTGAGCTGATCTCATCAACAATCTTGCACTCCTCCACCAGTACTCAGCATCCCCCAATAGCATATAAGTGGCATAGTTGACCCTCACTTCCGCCCGACAGTTAATCATTTCGAAGATTTTCTCCACTTCTTAGATCCATTGATCCGCTTTCTCCGAATTCTCATCCCCTTTAAACTTGGGAGGATTGTAGCAACGAAAATCTTCTAATCCTCTTGACTCTGCAGCATAGATCTCTCTTTCTCTCTTTTCTAGATCCCGTCGAGTCTTTGCAGCAGTCTGGGCCTCCGCCATTTGATCATTCCTATTAGCATTGGCTCTCGGAGCGTCATTCCTTCTTGGCGGCATGGTTTTCCTATAAAACCATCATCAAGTAGAGTCTTAACACTACTTCAAATAATTCCAAAACTAACTTCCGACCACATCAACACATAATAATTATTTTGGACTTGACAACTCAAACCACCTAAACCAATGCATGATCAGATAACAACTCCCAACCTACAGATTGACCTACAATCTATAACCAAGGCTCCACATCCCCCAAAGAAAACCAAAGCTCTGATACCACAATGTAACACCCCGATTTTCAAAGCGAGGGTGTATTTTTTTTTCAAAAGAAATTAAAATAAATCAGAGAATTAAATAAGGTAATACCCTTGGATAAATAATTGAGTCATTATAATTTACAAGCAGCGGAAAAGTTTCTCAAAATATATGAATCCAAAGTATTTACACAACAACAGATGATACATGGAACCCATTCAACTAAGATGTCATACTGACAATATTAGCAAAGGTACAGTTTTCCAGTTCAAAATAACGTATTCCAAAAAACATATGTTCCCTCTATGTCATCCTAATCTGATCATTCTTCAAAAAAAACTATAGCTATACACCCTGAGTGATCTCCACGCGCCCCGTGAGATCGTCTTAACATAGCTCCAGTCAAGCAATCCCATCTACATTCCCATCCGTAGGGTACGAATCGGTAGGATCGTCCTGGCTCTCATCTGAGGGCAAACCCCAGATTTCCACAATAGTTGTAAAGGGTCACCAACCGAAATTAACAGTTAACACATAATATTTAAGTTTTTAAATGCACAAAATAACCTTTCAACTAAGCATGCACCTTAAAAGGATTTTCCATATGCTAAAAGTTCATATCATGCTTGCCAATTAAAAATGAAATCAAAATAAAGTTCTCAATCCATCAAGTAATACATAACTAATCAAGACATTGATAAATCAATGAGCAATCTGTTATCTAACTCAAAATAAGAATTTCTACTAAGCCAATCGATTTCCAAATCGATTTCCTGAAGGTTTTTAGTGAAATTTGAATTCTAGGCTTAATTCAATCGATTGGGCAATCGATTGGGCAATCGATTGACAGGATAGCTGAGCCCCTAACTTAATGCTAATCGATTTCCAAATCGATTTTTGTCAGTTTTGCTGAATTCCTGCATGGCCAAATCGATTGGGAAATCGATTTTATAAATAGTTGAGCCCCTGTAACTTCCCGAATCAATTGGGAAATCGATTTCCCTGCTTATCCTTCCAAAAATACATAAACTAATTAAATCACATTCATACACAACTCCAAATCTTAACACTTAGCAATTCCCACACAATCACCACGACAAATTGGGTTTCGAAATAGTTTTACAATCCATCACACTTACACACGATAATCAATACATAACACATAGCAATTCCAACACAATTACCACGACAACTTGAGTTTCGAAATAGTTTACAATCAGTCACACTTACACACAAAATCAATACATAACACTCAATCATAACTTGATTCAAACACGACTCGTGTGCCAAGCCCCCTAATGCGATGCGTATATGCCAAAATGCATGGACCCGGAATTCCAAACCAAAACCCTCCTCGAAGGGCCGTAAATCATAATTGTACCGCCTATCGCAGGCCAAAGTACCAATTACCGAGGTGCCACCTATCACGGGTCAGCACGATTTACTAAAATGCGTAAATCATAAACGTACCACCTATCACGGGTCAGTACAGTTTACCGAGGTGTCACCTATCACAGGTCAACACGATTTACTAAAAGAAAAAGCGAGAATCGTAAACGTACCGCCTATCACAGACCAGTACTGTTTACCGAGGTGCCACCTATCACGGGTCAACACGATTTACTAAAAGAAAAAGCGAGAATCGTAAACGTACCGCCTATCACAGACCAACAC
>NC_021160.2:34730031-34731077 GCF_000331145.2 Cicer arietinum | reverse complement strand
GTCGCCTCCAAAGTTGGTTCCCTAGCACCGTAGCGTGGTAGTGAGCAACTTTCCCTTCTATCTCTTCGCGAAACGAAGCTTAGATCTAGATGAAACGGGGAGGTTTGTGTTTGACGGTTTTGAAATCCCTAACACCGTTTTTCTTCGTTTTCAAATCAAAGAGAAAGAGTGAAGTTGAGTTTCTAATCTTGGGTTTCTAATCTTGTAGAAAAGGTAGCAACAAAAATGAAAATGGGAGAATGAGGGAGAATGGGTCACGCGAGGCAGCAGAGGAAGAAGATGGAATTGTGATTTTCTTTCTTTCCCTTTACCTTTCTTTCTTTTTCCTTCCTTTCTATTTCTTTTCCTTCTATTTCCTTTTCTTTCTTCTTTTCCTTCCTTTTTCCTTTCCCTCCAAACATATATTCATTATATATATTAATTATAATTAACAAATATCTCAAAATATCAAGATATTTGTTAATTTACCATTTCACCCATAACGCATTAAATTCTTCGTAAAAGATTCACCGCAGTTAATTTAATTTATTCATCGACGAGTAATTCTAATCGACATCGAAATATCTTTTTTGATCATATAAACTCCAAAATATTAATAACTTTGGCTAAAAAGCCTCTGAGCCAATATCCAAAATACACAAAAATACATAAAGTATACTTTTAAATTATGGGTCTTACATTACTACCCCCCTAAAATTAGTTTCGTCCTCGAAACTATGCGTCGATAAATAACTCTGGGTGTTGTTCTCTCATCTTGCTCTCCAGTTTCCAAGTCGCATCTCCAGTAATTGGGTTCCAAATCATCTTGACCAATGAAACATCCTTGGTCCTCAATCGCTTAATCTTCCTGTCATCAATTCTCGCATGTGGTACTTCGAATGACAAGTCTTATTTCTGTTTTGCAATTGGAAGCACTCGGATTTTATATGTCATGTCTTCCCACACTCAAAGCAGGTTATCTTGCTGTCATGTGTCTTTGAACTTGAGGGTTTTCTTGATTTGCTATCCTTCTTTTTCAGAAACTTTTTGAATTTTATGACAAGTAA
>NC_021160.2:34727378-34729380 GCF_000331145.2 Cicer arietinum | reverse complement strand
TTCATGTTGAACAGCTCATACTCATGCATTAGCGTGTTGATTCGGGCCCTTTTTACATCTGTTGTTCCTTCATGCGTTTGTTGTAATGTGTCCCACATCTCCTTGGCAGTTTTGCAGTTAGACACCCTAAAGAATTCGTCGGCGCTTAAGGCAGAGGTAATAATGTTTTTAGCCTTAGCATTGTATCCAACCTTTTTCTTGTCATCCTCAGACCAATCTGATCTGGGTTTTGGGATTGATGAATCACCTGTGCCAGCTATGGTTGGCACAAAAGGACCATCTATTACTGCTTCTAGAATATCAAGACTACATGCTTCAAGAAAAATTAACATCCTCTTTTTCCAATACATGTAGGCAGCCCCATTAAATGCAGGGGGGCCTTGCCAAGGATGCACCTTCTCCTAGGAATTCTACAGAGGTCATTTTATTTTATGAGAGTTACTCTAAAAAAGATCAGGCTCTTGATGCCAATTATAGGAAATTATGGCCTCTATTTGTTAAAAAAATATATGAGAATTATTATCAACAAGATTATCTAATTCTTTCCTAAGTGATGAATTAAAATCAAATACAACTTGTTTAATTTTAATTCCTATTTTAACAGTAAAAGATTCATACAGATTATTCACAGCGGAAGTTTATAATCACATGCAAGATTAGTATGAAAAGTAAAGAGAGATAGCAAATAGTGCACCAGGACTTTTATACTGGTTCGGCTATCACTTTGATAGCCTACATCCAGTCCTGAAATCCAACACGGATTTCAGCCTTTCACTAGAATGATTTGAGGAATATTTTTACAGACTTTCCAGCGTCACATCCTATCCATCCAAGTCACAACCAATTCTATCATAATACCAACCTATCCCTAAGAGTTATTCGTCAAACTCTAGCGAGATTAAGCTGAGGCTTCTTTTAGATGAACACAAGCATCCCAAAAGATAACCACCAGTGTACACTACTGGATTTCTAAAACTTCAATTACAGAAATTTGTCTTTCACAAAGAATTAAAGAATATCCAGAAACTTTGACTCAATCACAAAGTAGGATCTCACACAAAAGTATTTAGTCAATGAGTATTTGTGTGTTGTAACAATTTTTCTCTCAAAATGTTTTTCAGTCCTTTTGTTTATGAAAAAGTGTTATGATTGTTATTTAAAAGTTGTTTGAAAAGTGATTGAATCAGCTTATATATATTCAGAAAAACATCAGGTCAATCGATTGCTCAATCGATTGTATAAAGGTTTACACTAGCTTAATCGATTGCCCAATCGATTTTCGCGTGTCTTGTTTTTCTTGAATCTTGAAAATATAAGCATGAATCGATTTGCCAATCGATCTTTTAATACATAAATTAGAAACTGATACAAAGAATATATCAAAATCGATTGAGTAATCGATTAAAGGTGTTTTGTTCAAACAACAAGATCAAAACAATCGATTGCTCAGTCGACGTATATTCATAGTCCTAATCAATTTGGCAATGAGCTGAATCCTTCATGTAACTTAAACATTTAGCTTCAATCGATTCATCAACCGATTGTGCTGGTCACAGTGACTCAGACATTCACGTCAATCGATTTGCCAATCGATTGTGCTGGTCACAGTAAGCATGAATCGATTTGCCAATCGATCTTTTAATACATAAATTAGAAACTGATACAAAGAATATATCAAAATCGATTGAGTAATCGATTAAAGGTGTTTTGTTCAAACAACAAGATCAAAACAATCGATTGCTCAGTCGACGTATATTCATAGTCCTAATCAATTTGGCAATGAGCTGAATCCTTCATGTAACTTAAACATTTAGCTTCAATCGATTCATCAACCGATTGTGCTGGTCACAGTGACTCAGACATTCACGTCAATCGATTTGCCAATCGATTGTGCTGGTCACAGTGACTCAGGCATTTACTTCAATCGATTTTCCAATCGATTGTGCTTGTTACAGAACCTCAGCTATTTGGTCAAAATCAATGTGCCAATCGATTTATTCAA
>NC_021160.2:34716827-34726804 GCF_000331145.2 Cicer arietinum | reverse complement strand
TTCACAATCGATTTGCCAATCGATTGATTCAGTAAGTGGTTGGTTCTGTGAATCACAAAATCGATTACTCAATTGATGTCCCAATCGATTGTCCAATTGATTGGATTAAGCCCAGAACTCAGGTTTCACTAAAAACCTTTAAGTAATCGATTTCCCAATCGATTTACTTAGTAAAAACTTTTGTTCTGAGTCAGACAATCGATTGTCCAATTGATTCATCAATTGACTTATTAGTTGATTGATTTACTTTCTTTGGCAAATACTTAAGTATGAAACCATAGTGATTAGTCTACCAAAAATAACTACTGTGACAACTAATCACACTATACATATTTGCATCTTTCTCAAGCACATCCCCCAATTTTGGTTGATTCCTTGAGTTCCAAGTTTTTGTTCCAAGTGTATAGTGTCTACTTGTTTGCCTGAAAAGTTTCTCAATTCAAATCATTAGATCAATCAAATACTTCATATGTATTGTATAATTGGGAATTAAATCAAAAACATGATCAGGGAAGCTCATGACTTACAAACTCCCCCTTTTTGATTTAATGACAAACACACAGTTTTAACCTTGAGATTATTTTAGAATCTCCCCCTGAATTTTGGAGTTTATGATACATTTCAACAACATAATCACAAGCTATTCGCATTCATTAATCAGAGTATTATAGCTTATACAAAATTATGTATCAGAGTACAAACAAGGTACATTATTATGTATCAGAATGCATTATGTATCACCTCGGTAAATAGTACTATTTACCGAAGTACTATTTACGATTTATGTTTTTAGTAAATCGTGCTGACCTGTGATAGGTGGCACCTCGGTAAATAGTACTTCGGCCTGTGATAGGCGGTACATTTACGATTTACGTTTTTAGTAAATCGTGCTGACCCATGATAGGTGGCACCTCGGTAAATAGTACTTTGTCCTGTGATAGGCGGTACATTTACGATTTACGTTTTTAGTAAATCGTGTTGGCCCGTGATAGGTGGCACCTCGGTAAATAGTACTTCGGCTTGTGATAGGCGGTACATTTACGATTTACGTTTTTAGTAAATCGTGTTGACTCGTTATTGGTGGCACCTCGGTAAATAGTACTTCGGCCTATGATATGCGGTACATTTATGATTTACGTTTTTAGTAAATCGTGCTGACCCATGATAGGTGGCACCTCGGTAAATAGTACTTTGTCCTGTGATAGGCGGTACATTTACGATTTACGTTTTTAGTAAATCGTGTTGGCCCGTGATAGGTGGCACCTCGGTAAATAGTACTTCGGCTTGTGATAGGCGGTACATTTACGATTTACGTTTTTAGTAAATCATGCTGACCCGTGATAGGTAGCACCTTGGTAATTTAGTACTTCGGCCTGTGATAGGCGGTACAATTATGACTTACGGCCCTTCGAGGAGGGTTTTGATTGGAATTCCGAGTCCATGCATTTTGGCATATACGCATTGCATTAGGGTGCTTGGCACGCGAGTCGTGTTTGATTCAAGATTATGATTGAGTGTTTGAACTCAAGTTGTCATGGTGATTGTGTTATAATTGCCAAGTGTGGATGTTGTGGAATTGTGTGTAAGTGTGATTGATTGCAAAACCATTTTGAAACTTATGTTGTCGTGGTGATTGTGTTATAATTGCCAAGTGTGGATGTTTTGGAATTGTTTGTAAGTGTGATTGATTGCAAAGCTATTTCGAAACTCAAGATGTCGTGGTGATTGCACATTAATTGCTAAGTGTGATTGTTTGGATTTGTGTGTAAGTGTTAATTGGTTTCGAAACCCTTTAAAAAGATGAATTTTGCTGAATTTTGTTGTTTTCCTGTTGCTGTCTGATGTGTATTCGAATACAGAAAGCTGTATTCGAATACAAACATGTTGTTTTTGCCACTGACTTACTGTGTAGTCGAATACAGACTGTTGTACTTGAATACAAACATGTTGTTTTGCTACTACTTGTTTTGTAGTCGAATACAGAAGGCTATATTCGAACACAGACATGCTATTTTTGCTGCTGAATGCTGAAACAGCCTTGTACTCGAATACAGAGATGCTGTATTCAAATACAACAGTGTTGTTTTGTTAAAAACTTCATTTTTCAACGTTGTTTATGAATGTTTGGCATATGGAAACCCTTTTAAGGTGCATGCTAAGTTGAAAGATTATTTTGTGCATTTAAAAACTTAAATGTTATGTGTTAATTGTTAATTTCGGTTGGTAACCCTTTACAACTATTGTGGAAATCTGGGCTTTGCCCTCAGATGAGAACCAGGACCATCCTACCGGTTAGTACCCTATAGATGGGAAGGTAGTTGGACGCACCTGACTGGAGCTGTGTCATGAGGATCTTGCGGGGAGCGTGAAGATCATCCGGGATGTATAGTTTTTTGGGTAGAATGATCAGATTAGGTTGATGTATAGGGACTAGACGTCTTTCTTTTTGGGTTGTGTTTATTTTAATTTGGAAGATTGTACCTATACAAATATTGTCTGTTTGACATTTTATTATGATGGGGTCCATGTACCACTTTTTGATGTGACGTGGGGAAGTTAAGATTCTTGGGCAGGGCTATTGTACAGGTGTCTGCCAAGAATACCCCAGGGGTATGAGCTATGTCTGATAGGTCTCACAGCCCTGGTGCATTTTGCTGTTTTAAATACTTTGGATTTTTATTTCAAACATATTTCCGCTGCTTGTAAATGTTGTTGACTTTTGTCGTTGTGTTACGACTTAAATATTTATCCAAAAGTATTTCCTTATTTATTTCTTTGTTATTATGAATTTGTTTTGAAAAAAAAAATACACTCGTGGTGTTAAAAATCGGGGTGTTACAGGAAGCTTTATAAAATCGACCTTTTTAACTTAACAAAACAAAAGGTCAGATGCTTTGTGTATGTGAGCAATGGGCAACAGATTTGGCACAAGAGATTAAGTCATGTCAATTAGAGGTTAATCTCATAATTAATCAAATCCTAACTTGTTAGAGGCTTGCCAAATCTCAAGTTCAAATCAGAAGTCCTTTGTAAGGCGTGTCAAGCAGGGAAACAAACTAAGAGTTTTTTTACATCAAAGAATATTGTTTCCACAAGCAGATCTTTAGAGCTTCTACACTTTAACCTTTTTGGTCCAATTAAAATTGCCTCGATGAATGGTAAAAAAGTATGGACTAGTCATTGTTCACGATTACTCTAGATGGACATGGGTTAAGTTCCTTAAACTCAAGGATGAGTCTCATAAAGTGATCAGTACCTTTTGCAAACAAGTTCAAAATGAAACATTGTAACTATCCTTAGTGATCCTGGTGGAGAGTTTGAGAACAAACTCTTTAATAATTTTTTTGAAGGAAATGGTATAATACATGATTTCACATCCCACTAGAACCCCTCAGTAGAATGGTGTTGTGGAAAGAAAGAATGGTACTCTTCAAGAAATGGCTCGCATTATGATGTAAGAAACAAATGTTGCGAAGCACTTTTGGGCAGAAGCAAAAAATACCTAATTGTTACATTCAAAATAGAGTATGTATCAAACCTATTTTGAGTAAAAATCCTTATGAATTGTGGAAAGGTGAAAATCCAAACATTTCTTACTTTCATCAATTTGGTTGTGTATGCAATGTTTTAAATACTAAAGATACCATTGGCAAGTTTGACCCTCGTTCACAAAAGTGCACCTTGGATACTTTGTAAGATCTAAAGCTTATAGAGTGTTCAACAGGGAGACTCACCTAATGGAGGAGTCAATATATATTAAGTTTGATGTCAAACAAATTGACCTTAAAAAGTCAAAGTAAGTTAAGGATATTGCAGGTTTACTGCAACCAGAAGAAAATGATAAATCAGAAGATAAAGACAAACCAAAAGAACCAGAAAAATTTGAGGATACAAGAAAATTAGAGGAACCTAACAAAACATCACAAGATGAATCTTATCAAATCAGAACCAGTCAAGTTAACTCATAAGCTAAAATTGGATGGAATTACAAGTCATCACATCCAGAGATTTTGATTATTAGATATGCAAATGATCATCTGAAGACTTGATTATCAATGAAAGATACATTTTTGTTGGTTCGACGCTCCTCAATTGAAACTACCTCTATTGATGAAGCACTAGCAAATAATAGTTGGATACTTGCAATGCAAGAAAATCTTGATGAATTTAAAGAAATAATGTTTGGGATCTAGTACCAAGACTAGAGGATAAGAGACCCATTGGAACCAATTGGGTATTTAGGAACAAATCAAATGACAAAGGAGAAGTTGTTAGGAACAATGCCAAACTAGTTGCACAAGGTTACAATCAGCAAAAAAGTATTGACTACATTGAGACATTTGGTTCAATGGCTAGGTTAGAGGAAATAAATATCTTACTCTCTTTTGTTGCTTATAATAATATTACCCTATTTCAAATGGATGTTAATTGTGCTTCCTTAAATTGTTACATTAATGAAGAAGTATATGTAAAGCAAACCATATGATTTGAAAATCTAGAGTTTCCTAATCATGTTTTAAGCTTAAGAAATCATTATATGGTCTAAAACAAACACCTGGATCTCAGTATAATAAGTTTAGTAACTTCTTACATGAAAACAATTTTGATAAAGGTCAGGTTGATGCCACTTTGTTTAGGAAATCAATAGAAAATGACATTCTCATTATACAAATTTATGTTGATAATATTATATTTGATTCTACTAATAACACCTTTTGTCAAGATTTTGCGAAGTTAATGCAACATAAATTGCACATGAGTGTGATGGGAGAACTGAAGTTTTTCTTAGGAATCCAAATTCAAAAAGGTCGGAATGGGATATTCATTATTTAGACTAAGTATACAAAAGAGCTTCTCAAGAAGTTTAAGATGAATGATTGCAAACCTATGGCTACACCAATGCATCCCACCTGCTCACTTGATAAAGATGAACCAAGAAAGAAAGTTGACTAGAAAACATATAGAGGAATGATATGGTCACTTCTATTACATACTTAATCGTGTTAACTCATTACTATTCCAAGCTTAACACTGGTCTACTGAATTGTGTTAACTCATTACTCAATTGTCATTCGAATTTCTATTCTTTTTGAATGATTACAAAAAGGGGAGAAAGAGATTTGAGAACAATTTAAATTTTTTTTCTAACTGTTTGTTTTGGGGGATAAGAAGTTGAAGTAACAATGTCATTTATAGGGAAGGGGGTTTGAATTAAAATTTCCCATTTTTGAAAATTCCTGTAACTTAGAATGATTTGAGAAGCTCGAGTATGATTGAATGAGTGATGTTTTTCTTGGCACTTTGAGTTCTGATTTGTTCTTCACTGTGAATCTTTATTTATAGGCTTAAAGAGAGCTTATGACGGCTCATTTAACCGTTGTAAGTAGGCCAGCTGTCACGAGTAAGTGAATGGATAAGATCAACCTTAAAGCAAGATTGTTCTTGCTAAAACTAGGAATGTTCTTGTGATCCAAGAACATTCTTCGAATTTTTCTGAGATGACCTAACTTATATTGTGATTTTGACAGTTGTCTGAAATGATTACAAGCTTTGAATAATTTGTGCAAGTATATGTTTGAAGGTACGAAAACAGTGTTCTTTACAGCCTGTTAGTTGTACTTTCACTTGATTGACTTGGAAAATGATATTGCTTTATGCATTTTATGAAGCAAGGTGTTGAGCCTTCGAATTCTGGAATAACTCTTACTTAGATTGATCCTTGTACATTTCTAATGAATATATGGAATAGATAACACTTCCTGGATCTAATCTTTTACATAAAAATATTATCATTCTTGTTTATGGCAGATGTGGAGAACGTTCTTCGTTTTCCAGAAATCCGTCAATAACGTTCTTCGTTTTACTGATTTTGCTTTCTTGATTTTAATAAGATTTGCTTTGTTATGGTTGGTACATATCTTGTTTTAACACACTCAAATAGACATGTTAAACACCAAAACACTTATAATCATAATTAGAAGTCTTAATTAACCTTTTGTTTAATTATCATCAAAACATTAATTTGCGATTTTGTCTTAACAATCTCCCCCTTTTTGATGATGACAAAACATGTTAATTAAGATTTTAATTTTGATTCTAGTAATAATTTAGAGAGCTTTTTAGTAAAAACTCCCCCTCAATGTGTGCTAATCATTGAAACAAATAATAAATTTTCATTGATATAACAATGAAGTTCTAGATCATTACAAGGTGGTTCAAAAATACAGAAGTAGTCATACAAAAAGAACTTATGATTCTTACTTAAAATCTAAAAATCTTGTCCCCTTTGTCATGGCAAAAAGGAATAGGAGATTTAATCTAAAGCTAAATCAGAAAGACAAGGAAGGTGAAGACCCATCAGATGATGAAGACAGGGACAAGTGAGATATGTTTGGAAAAGTTGGAGGAGAATTAGGCATGTGAGGCTCAAGTCCGAGCTTGGGAGCAAGCTAGGTAGCCATCCAGTCCCTTAGAATAGCTTGATGTTTGTCTTGGTGAGCTTGCCTAGCTATGATAGTTTGAAGGGCATCAAAGATTCTGGGGATCTCCTTACATCTTTTTGATGTTTCCCATTCCATTTTGGTCCTTTTAGAAGGGCACTGTTCATCCTCAATTACAGTGGTGAGAGGAGTATTTTGGGATGGAGCAGTAGTGGTACAAAATGTGGATAGGGTTGTAAATGAAGTATTAATGTGAGGAAGAAAGTTTGTTGGAGCGGAATGATGAGGCACAAATGGGCCAACTATGTCTGTATATGGAAAAACCAAATATTGGCTTATTCCAAAGATGAAGGAAGTTGTTTTTTGTGGTGACCAAATGATGGTGACATCATAGAGGTGTACTGAATTTGAAATGGAAGGCATAAAGTACCTTGAGAGGATGAATTGGTGACAGGTGGAAACGTAAAAGCTATAGGAGAGAGTTGATCGAGGGTATGATTCAAATTTTGTGGAATAGTAGGAAATTTAAAAAGTTCTTCAGCATGTTGGGGATGGGAATAACATTCTTGAGCTGAGCACTGCTTAGTATTGGCGTTGACAATAGAAGTGCGTGCATACCTTTTCCTTTTAGTGGTAGACGAATTAAAGGTAGATTTTGGTGAGGGTGGCATGGTGGGAGTTTGTTTCATATGTGAGATGTTTTTGGATGAGAATTTGGAGATCTTAATATTGGAAGTTTCAGTCAACAATGGAATATGAAAATACATGAAAATTTTGGAGAAAACCATACCATATGGAACAATGTTTCTCTTATAATCCTTGTAATTGCAGCAATCATGTGTTGGATTATCAGGTAGGGAAAATTCAGCTTCTTGCAATTAAGAAGATGATAAATGACTAGTACGCCATTATCAGAGACAAATTTGTGGTTGCCACAATGAGGAATGACAGAATGTTGGCTTATAATGTTGAAGATTTTTGGAAGTGGTTTCAGGTTAGCTGATAAAATTTTTGTAGACCCATCAATAAATAGTTCTTGAAACACATCTTGTTTGGTAGTGTTAAAGGTTGTGTACCAGTCTTTTCTAAAAACTGTTGGTCCTTCATATGGCAGTTTAAGAATTTCAGCCAGAATTAAGGGTTTTAGACGTATTTCAATACCCTGTAATGTTTAAACAATGAGGGATTTATCTGCAAATGCTTCCGCTTTGCAGTAAAATGCTAGAATGACCTTAGGGTACTAGAAATCAAATAATTTAAGGAAATCAATCTAGCCAAGTACATCAGTGTGATGTTGAATGGAGATTCCTTCAACTTGTAGGTTTTCAAAACTAAAAACCCGACCAATGCCAATAGGTTGTTGAGCCCACTTCTCAGTGTAGAGTTTTGAAGGAATCAATGGTGGAATAAGGACTTTGGAAAAAGAAGATTTGGTTAAGGGTTTTGTGGTTGTTGGTTAGGAAGTTTTTGTTGGTTTTGGGTTTGAAGTTTGGAGTTTTGAGTGGAGAACGTTCTTGAGTTTGGAGTTTGGACGAAGAACGTTCTTGAGTTAAACTTTTCTTTGTTAATTTTTTAGAGGCTAAAAACTGAGAAAGTGTTGAAGACGAGTTGGATTTAAGAATCGTTGGTTTAGTTTTAGAAGGTGTGGTTTTGGATGAAATTACTTTGGAAGGAAATTTTGGGGATTTTGGTTTGGAGGGTGGTAATGTAGGAACAATTTTTGATTTGGAAATTTGTGGTGGTGGTATGGGTTCATAATCATAACCATAAATTGTATAGATTGTTTTGTCTATATTTTTTGTCTTGGAAGTACCAATACTTGCCATAACGCATATTTATCTTCTTTTTGAAGATGAAGTGCTGGAACTAGGGTTTGTGGATTTACGAAGATGGGGTGGAGCTTGACTGATTGAAGAAAGAGGGCATTGATACAATGGAGGAAGAATGGTTGCAAGAGGTTCTAATGTGATCGATGGGGGACTAGATTCAGGCGACGAAGACATGTAATCAGAGAATGTGCTCTCTGAAGATGAATGTGGAGGTGTTGGTCTTGGTGGATGTGATGGTGATGGTGAACAAACTGGAGATAGTGAAGGAGATGATGAGGGTGTTGGTGAACTAGGGTTCTTGTGTGCTGTTGTTTTGGTGTGAGTCATTTTTGAAAAAAAAAATGAGTTGCTGATGGACGAGACAAGAAGATAAACTTTTTCAGAAAAAGGATGAAGTTGTTGTTTAGTGAAGTGAGATGAACGGTTTTGAGTTTTTTCAGTTGAATTGTTAGTGGAGAGAGTGTCATGCGTGTGATTAGGATGGATTGGTCAGTTTAGTATTGTGAAGGAGGAAAGTGAAATGATGTGGCTGGACAAGCATGGGTAGCCGTTACCTTTATTGAAGTAGCAGACGTTTCAGTTGAAAATCTGATTTTGAAAATTATTCACGATGAAGAACGAAGATTGTTCTTGAGCTATTTATGGCAAACATGCTCAAACTGGAGAACGTTCTCTGTTATGATCAAAATGTTCTGGTTTCAATTTTAACAATTTTGAGCATGATTTTTAATGATTTTTAATCGTACTTTGATAAAATTGAAGTTTTCTTCAACAAGAGGCTTTGTAAAAATGTCAGCTAACTGATTCTTTGTATCAACGAAAATTAATTCAATTTCCTTTTTATTCACATGATCCCTAATAAAATGGTGTTTTATTTCAATATGTTTGGACCTTGAATGCTGAATAGGGTTCTTAGATAAATTAATCGCACTAGTATTATCACAATATATTGGAATATGAGAATATCTTTCTAAAAAATCTTCAAGTTGATCTTTGATCCATAAGACTTGGGAGTAACAATTTGCTGCTGAGACATATTCAACTTAAGTGGTTGATAGGGCTATTGTGTTTTGCTTCCTTCACAGCCAACTTATCAAAGCTTTGATGTAGCTAAATATCACTAGAAGGGGGGTTGAATAGGGATTTTGGAGTTAAAAATTTTCAAGTGTTTTGAAAACTAACCTCTTGCATGGGATGGCAAGCCCGATGATGGGTTTTTCAAAACCTTTAGATTTGAACTGAGCTAAAGAGTGAAAGGGAAATATAAGATTGACACACACTGTTTTTATACTGGTTCACCCAAAGATGGCTACGTCCAGACCTCACACCCTTGTGAGATTTCACTAATGTTAAAACAGGTCAACCTCGGAAAAGGATGATTACAACTTTTGTATTCTTAAGCTTTGTAAGACCCACAATTTTAAAGTATACTTTATGTATTTTAGTGTATTTTGGTATTGAACTCGGAGGCTTTTTAGCCAAAGTTATTAATATTTTGGAGTTTATATGACCAAAAAGATATTTGATGCTCGATTAAAATTACTCGTCCATAAATAAATTAAATTAAGTATAGTGAATCCTTTACGAAGAATTTAATGCCTTATGGGTGAAATGGTAATTTTAATAAATATCTAGATATTTGGAGATATTTGTTAAAAGTAATTAATATATATAAATGCATATATATATATATATATATACATATATA
>NC_021160.2:34664975-34716602 GCF_000331145.2 Cicer arietinum | reverse complement strand
TATATATATATGTTTGTGTGTTTGTGTGGAGGGAAAAGAGAAGGAAATAGAAAAAAAAGAAATAGAAAGGAAGGAAAAAGAAAGAAAGGAAAAGGGAAAGAAAGAAAGAATCCATCTTCTTCCTCTGCCTCGCGACCCCATTCTTCCTCCTTCTTCCATTTTCATTTTCGCTTCTTCCTTTTGTTCAAGAATAGACACCCAAGGCTTAGTGGGTAAGAAAGCAAGGATTTCCCAGCTTCATTCTTCTTGTTTGATTCGAAAACGAAGAAAAACAGTGTTAGAGATTTCAAAACCGTCAAACACAAACTCTCACGTTTCTTCTAGATCCAAGCTTTATTTCGCGAAGAGATAGAAGGGAAAGTTGCTCATCACTCCGCTACGGTGCTAGAGAGTCAACTTTGGAAGCGACGACACGAACAAAGTTTTTATCGGAATTACTCGTGGTACCGTAATCGCTCATTGAAGCTAACGTTAAGGTAAGGGCTCCTTCCAAACTTCTAGTGTGCATTTAGGGACTTATCTGTGGTTGTGTGGAAAAGAATGTTGTTAGGTGTAACACCCCGATTTTCAAAGCGAGGGTGTATTTTTGTATTTTTTTTTTTTTTGAAAACAAAGAAATAAAAACAAAGGAATAAAGAAGAAAATACTTTTGGATAAACATTTAAGTCGTAACACAACGACAAATAAGTCAACAGAATTTACAAGCAGCGGAATAGTTTTTGAAATACGAATCCAAAGTATTTACACTTCAAAAAGTGGTACATAGACCCCATAATAATAAAATGTCAAACAGACAATATTAGTATAGATACAATCTTCCAATTTAAAATAAACGCAATCCAAAATAAAGACATTTGTTCCCTCTATGTCAACCTAATCTGATCACTCTACCAAAAAACTATACACCCTGAGTGATCTCCCCGCGCCCCATAAGATCCTCCTAACATAGCTCCAGTCAGGCGTTCCCGTCTACATTCTCATCTACAGGGTACGAACCGGTAGGATTGTCCTGACTCTTATCTGAGGGCAAAGCCCAGATTTCCACAATAGTTGTAAAGGGTCACCAACCGAAATTATAAGTTAACACATAACATTTAAGTTTTTAAATGCACAAAATAACCTTTCAAATTAGCAAGCACCTTAAAAGGGTTTCCATATGCCAAACATGCATAAACAAGGTTGAAAAATAAAGTTTTTAATAAAACAGCATTGTTGTATTCGAATACAGCATCTTTGTATTCGAATACAAGGTTGTTTCAGCATTCAGCAGCAAAAACAGCATGTCTGTATTTGGTGTCACCTATCACGGGTCAACACGATTTACTAAAAGAAAAAGCGGGAATCGTAAATGTACCACCTATCACGGGTCAGTACAGTTACCATGGTGTCACCTATCACGGGTCAACACGATTTACTAAAAGAAAAAGCGGGAATCGTAAATGTACCACCTATCACGGGTCAGTACAGTTACCATGGTGTCACCTATCACGGGTCAACATGATTTACTAAAAGAAAAAGCGGGAATCGTAAATGTACCACCTATCACGGGTCAGTACAGTTACCATGGTGTCACCTATCACGGGTCAACATGATTTACTAAAAGAAAAAGCGGGAATCGTAAATGTACCACCTATCACGGGTCAGTACTGTTTACCGAGGTGCCACCTATCACGGGTCAGCACGATTTACTAAAATGCGTAAATCATAAACGTACCACCTATCACGGGTCAGTACAGTTTACCGAGGTGCCACCTATCACGGGTCAGCACAACTTACCAAACGTAAACCGTAAACGTACCACCTATCACGGGTCAGTACAGTTTACCGAGGTGCCACCTATCACGGGTCAGCACAACTTACCAAACGTAAACCGTAAACGTACCACCTATCACGGGTCAGTACAGTTTACCGAGGTGCCACCTATCACGGGTCAGCACAACTTACCAAACGTAAATCGTAAACGTACCACCTATCACGGGTCAATACTGTTTACCGAGGTGCCACCTATCACGAGTCAGCACAACTTACCAAACGTAAACCGTAAACGTACCACCTATCACGGGTCAGTACAGTTTACCGAGGTGCCACCTATCACGAGTCAGCACTTACTAAAAGGCGTAAATCATAAACGTACCACCTATCACGGGTCAGTACTGTTTACCGAGGTGCCACCTATCACGGGTCAACACGATTTACTAAAAGAAAAAGCGTAAGTCGTAAACGTACCTCCTATCACAGGCCAATATAGTTTACCGAGGTGCCACCTATCACGAGTCAGCACAACTTACCAAACGTAAACCGTAAACGTACCACCTATCACGGGTCAGTACAGTTTACCGAGGTGCCACCTATCACGGGTCAGCACGATTTACCAAAATGAAATGCATGAGCATACACATACTTCATCCACAACAATCGTTAAGCAAATGCAGATATTAAAAGATTCCTCATTTTTAATACTCATTTGACTTAAACGATTTTCACAACAAACATTAAGCAAACAGAAATATTAAGAGATTCCCCATTCTTAATACTCTTTTAACTTAAACGATTTTCCAAAACAACATTAAGTAAACCGAGATATTAAAAGATTCCCCATTTTTAATACTCGTTTAACTCTAATCGTTTTCACGCCAAACATTAAGTAAACAAAGGTATTAAGAGATTCCCCATTCTTAATACTCATTTAACTTAAACGATTTACAAAACAAACATTAAGTAAACAAGACATTAAGAGATTCCCCATTCTTAATACTCGTTTAACTCTAATGGTTTTCAAAAACAACATTAAGTAAACAAGACATTAAGAGATTCCCCATTCTTAATACTCATTTAACTTAAACGATTTTCAAAACAAACATTAAGTAAACAAGACATTAAGAGATTCCCCATTCTTAATACTCATTTAACTTAAACGATTTTCAAAACAAACATTAAGTAAACAAGACATTAAGAGATTCCCCATTCTTAATACTCATTTAACTTAAACGATTTTCAAAACAAACATTAAGTAAACAAGACATTAAGAGATTCCCCATTCTTAATACTCATTTAACTTAAACGATTTTCAAAACAAACATTAAGTAAACAAGACATTAAAAGATTCCCCATTCTTAATACTCATTTAACTTAAACGATTTTCAAAACAAACATTAAGTAAACAAGACATTAAAAGATTCCCCATTCTTAATACTCATTTAACTTAAACGATTTTCAAAACAAACATTAAGTAAACAAGACATTAAAAGATTCCCCATTCTTAATACTCATTTAACTTAAACGATTTTCAAAACAAACATTAAGTAAACAAGACATTAAAAGATTCCCCATTCTTAATACTCATTTAACTTAAACGATTTTCAAAACAAACATTAAGTAAACAAGACATTAAAAGATTCCCCATTCTTAATACTCATTTAACTTAAACGATTTTCAAAACAAACATTAAGTAAACAAGACATTAAAAGATTCCCCATTCTTAATACTCATTTAACTTAAACGATTTTCAAAACAAACATTAAGTAAACAAGACATTAAAAGATTCCCCATTCTTAATACTCATTTAACTTAAACGATTTTCACAACAAACATTAAGTAAACAAGACATTAAAAGATTCCCCATTCTTAATACTCATTTAACTTAAACGATTTTCACAACAAACATTAAGTAAACAAGACATTAAAAGATTCCCCATTCTTAATACTCATTTAACTTAAACGATTTTCACAACAAACATTAAGTAAACAAGACATTAAGAGATTCCCCATTCTTAATACTCATTTAACTTAAACGATTTTCAAAACAAACATTAAGTAAACAAGACATTAAGAGATTCCCCATTCTTAATGGATTTAAAATTAAGGGTCTTACATTAGGGTTAAAGTGTTGATTTGGGGAAAATGAATTTAAGGCTTTATGGGTAAAATCTTAGAGTTAGGTTTTGGTGATATTGATGAAAGTTTCGCGGATAATGAATTTAACCCATTGGTGTATGAATTTGAGTAAATGAAGTTTGACGTGTTCATAGTTCATGCTTATGAAATTTGATATGTGTATGGTTGGATTTTGTGGAGAAATGAATTGATGTGTTTTGGTGTGAATCGTGAATTGAATTTGATAATATGTTTGAGTTTGTTTTGTGTGGAATTTGAAAACCATTAGAGTTAAACGAGTATTAAGAATGGGGAATCTCTTAATATCTGCATTTGCTTAACGATTGTTGTGGATGGAGTCAGTGTATGCTCATGCATTTCATTTTGGTAAATCGTGTTGACCCGTGGAAATCGTTTTAGTTAAATGAGTATTAAGAATGGGGAATCTCTTAATGTCTTGTTTACTTAATGTTTGTTTTGAAAATCGTTTAAGTTAAACGAGTATTAAGAATGGGGAATCTCCTAATGTCTGGTTTACTTAATGTTTGTTTTGAAAATCGTTTAAGTTAAACGAGTATTAAAAATGGGGAATCTCTTAATGTCTTGGTTATTTAATGTTTATTGTGAAAATCGTTTAAGTTAAATGAGTATTAAGAATGGGGAATCTCTTAATGTCTTGTTTACTTAATGTTTGTTGTGAAAATCGTTTAAGTTAAATGAGTATTAAAAATGGAGAATCTTTTAATATCTGCATTTGCTTAACCATTGTCGTGGATGGAGTCAGTATATGCTCATGCATTTTTCATTCTTTTTGTAAATCGTGCAGACCCGTGATAGGTGGCACCTTGATAAATAGTACTTTGGCCTGTGATAGGCGGTACATTTATGATTTACGTTTTTGTAAACCGTGCAGACCCGTGATAGGTGGCACCTCGGTAAACGGTACGGGCCTGTGATTGGCAGTACGTTTATGGTTTACGCTTTTTTTGTAAATTGTGCAGACCCGTAATAGGTGGCACCTTGGTAAATAGTACTTTGGCCTGTGATAGGCGGTACATTTATGATTTACGTTTTTGTAAACCGTGCAGATCCGTGATAGGTGGCACCTCGGTAAACGGTACGAGCCCGTGATACCCGTGATAGGTGGTACGTTTATGATTTACGCATTTTAGTAAATCGTGCTGACCCGTGATAGGTGGCACCTCGGTAATTGGTACTTTGGCCTGCGATAGGCGGTACAATTATGATTTATGGCCCTTCGAGGAGGGTTTTGGTTTGGAATTCCGAGTCCATGCATTTTGGCATATACGCATTGCATTAGGATGCTTGACACACGAGTCGTGTTTGATTCAAGTGTATGATTGAGTGTTTGAACTTGAGATGTCATTGGGATTGTGATGATTGTACTAAGTGTCTATGTTTTGGAACAAATTGTGTGCAAGTGAAATTGATTGTAAAACTGTTTCGAAGCTCAAGTTGTCGTGGTGATTGTGTGGAAATTGATAAGTGTTATGTTTTGGAGTTGTGTGTGAATGTGATTGAGTTAGTTTATGTAGTTTTAAGAAAAACATGCAGGGAAATTGATTCCCAAATCGATTCTATTAAAAGCTATTCCTAAAAAAAAAATCGATTTGGCAATCAATTGGATTCATTACAGGAGCTCAGCCATTTTGACAAAATCGATTTGGCAATCGATTGAATTCATTACAGGAGCTCATCCATTTTGACAAAATCGATTGGCTTTAATACAGGGGCTCAGTTATTCATTCAGTCGATTTCCCAATCGATTGAATTAAGCCCAGAGTACAGTTTTCACGAAAAACCCTCAAGAAATCGATTTCCCAATCGATTGATTTAAGCCCAGAGTTCAGTTTTCACTAAAACCCTTCATCCAAATCGATTTCCCAATCGATTGATTTAAGCCCAGAGTTCAGTTTTCACTAAAACCCTTCATCCAAATCGATTTCCCAATCGATTGGCTTAGTGGAAATTCTTATTTTGAGTTAGATGATCGATTACTCAATTGGTTCATCAATGGATTGGCCAGTTGTTTATTACTTGATTGATTTAAGACTTATTTGACTTCATCTTCATTTGGCAAGCATTATATGAACTTTTAGCATATGGAAAATCTGTTTAAGGTGCATGCTTAGTGGAAAGGTTATTTTGTGCATTCAAAAACTTAAATGTTATGTGTTAACTGTTAATTTCGGTTGGTGACCCTTTACAACTCTTGTGAAAATCTGGGCTTTGCCCTCAGATGAGAGTCAGGACAATTCTACCGGTTTGTACCCTGTGGATGGGAATGTAGACGGGAACGCCTGATTGGACCTATGTTAGGAGAATCTTACGGGGCGCGTGGAGATCACTCAGGGTGTATAGTTTTTTTGGTAGAATGATCAGATTAGGTTGTCATAGAGGGAACAGATGTCTTTATTTTGGATTGCGCTTATTTTAAATTGGAAGATTGTACCTATACTAATATTGTCTGTTTGACATTTTATTATGACGGGGTCCATGTACCACTTTTTGAAGTGTAAATACTTTGGATTCGTATTTCAAAAACTTTTCCGCTGCTTGTAAATTCTTTTGACTTATTTGTCATTGTGTTACGACCTCAATATTTATCCAAAAGTATTTTCTTCTTTATTTCTTTGTTTTTATGAATTTTTTTTGAAAAAAAATATACATTCACGTTGTTAAAAATCGGGGTGTTATAGATTTCCTCTAATCCATATTTCCTTTATTGGATTTCCTCTAATATTGAACTTGTCTTATCAGATTATATCTAACCCAAACTTCCTCTAACTAGACTTTATCTAGTCAGACTTCCTCTTATATAGATTTCCTCTAATCCATATTTCCTTTGTCCATACTTCTCTAATCAAACTTCCTCAGATAAAGCTATTTCTTGTGATCAGACTACCTATGATTCATACTCCCTCTAATCTAGTTCTTCTTATGATCAAATTACCTCTTATTAGATTTTCATATTATACTATTTTTCTTCTAAATTAGACTTCTTCTAATAAGTTTTTCCTCTAATGTAGTTGTTCTTCTGGTCTGGCTTCCTTTAATCATACTTCTTTTGATCCAATTTCCACAAAATGGTTGTGAGTAGAGATGGGATTTTGAATAAGAGAAGCAATGGTATTGCATGCAAATTTCTTGAGTAAATACAACAATCATAATTGCTTCTAAATATCTTGTGTTTCCATATAGAAGAATTAAACCTTAAGTACCACTGTCTAGATGATCGCTTGAACCCATAGAGTAATCTTTAAGATGACACATCCAATTTTCTCCTCCTTTAACTTCAAAACCACTAGGTTGCCTCATAAGAATAGTCTCCTTCAAATCGACATGAATGAAGGTTGTTTTGACTATCCTTGTATTTGATAGCCTCAGTAACATTCTTTAGTTCCTCACTACTCAATTCTTCATCAATGCATAGTTGATCATATCAGCTAGAACCCACATCTTTGAGGTAGATTTATCTCTCTTCTATCTATATCCCTTATTACCAAATACTCATTTGTATTATCATGATTACCATTATCTAAATCAATTGCTACATGGTTTATAAGTTGATTTTACCCATGGGTTTGGTTTAGATCAGACCTTGGCTCATTTTTATCTCCAGGCTCAACCTCAAGCTCAAAACTATCTAATAGATTCTTAAATTGAATATGATCCTCATTGAATTCAATGACTTATAGAGTTTTTCTCCATTAACCTTTTATTTCAATGCATTAGATTATGTAATCTTTCACTTCATCAGAACATCCAACAAAACATCATTTCTTCACTATAGGTCTCCTTTTACATTATTTTCATGATAATATGTAATACACTCAAGAACCTTAAGGTCATTAATGTCTGGAGCTTTACTCATTCTAAGTTATGGGGGAATTTCCAAACTATGGTTGTTGATGGGCACATACATATTTGATAGTAGCATGTGTGATCAACTTCAGCCCAAAATTTCATAGTGATGCTTGAGTTTGAAAACACAATCTTCCTTTTTTGTTTTTCATCTTTTCATCAATAAAGTCTAGCAGACATGTTTAAAGTATGTGTCTTAATGTGCAACATGACCCTTTTGGTGTTGCATTATCTTAGTACCTTAAATAGGCCTGAAGGCTCCTTTGCTTATATTATGTTTGTCTTCAAAAATCTTGAAACTATATTTTACAATTGGAGCAATGTTGACCAGTTGTGAATTGTCCTTATGCAGTTTTACATAAACACAATGTTCCCCATATGACAACTCTCCAATGTTGCATCCATAAAAATAAAAAATAAAAAACCTTGCTTACTCAGTTTCTACACCTCCAATTATAATAATTCCATCTAGGACATAAGTTCCACTTTCTTGTGGCCTTCATCCCCATTATGGAACCTTTCATTAATTTCAATCTACCATTATCAACTTAGTATGAATATGCCACACTAATACAATCTTCGTAAGAGATATAAGGTTTCTCTTTAATTATGGGGACACCTCTCATTCTTTTTGGTACTCTCCTTGTACCATATGCAAATCCCCAAATTGATATAACAAATTCCAACTATGAGAACAAAATTGAATTTAAATACAAAAGATTCTACATGTTTTGATGATAACAAAATCAGTTTGTGGGAACATTTTTAAGCACTAATGTTTGATTTAAGGATACAATTCCAAGACCATAATTAATATGTAGGATATTAGAATATATCCTATGGTGATTGGTCAAAAGAACATGGTAAATTACGCATTCAAAATTGGTGAAAAAATGCCTCTGATAATCTGCCTCGAGTTATTTATTTTGCTTTTGGTTGTTGCCCATGGTCCAGTAAACTTGCCTCTAGTCCAGCAAACTTGCTTCTGGTGACTGCCTCTATTCAATTACACTTGCCTCTGGTCATTTCCTCTAGTCCAGTAATCATGCATTTAATGTCCTTGCCTCTGGTCAAGAAAATATGCCTCAAGTACTCGTCATTATGGTCAAGAAATCATGATTCTCATGCTTGCCCCTAGTCCAGCAAACTTGTTTCTGGTGCTTGCCTTTGGTCCAATGATTGTGCCTCTAGTTCATTCATTGTGCCTTTGGTGCTCCTGCCTCTTGTTCATTAAATGTGCCTCTAGTTGTTCTTTCATGCGATCTAGTTATAATACCTCAGGTTTTTATTCGCCTCTGATCAAGTACATTTTGTTTTACCAAAACTGAAATTTCAGCAACACTTAGAAAATATTCTAAGTTTCAGTTTTATGCTCAACGTCTACAATTGAACTCAATGGTTATAATTTTGAAGACAATGAAGCACCATACTGAAGGACAAATAGGCCATACCATGAACAATAGCAAGACCATTCCTAGAAGAACATTAAGCCACACTTTGAAGGACAAAGGCAATGCTGCAAAGGCTTCTATAAACCCGATTTTGAATTCAAACAATATACTCGATCACAAGAACTTACAACATTCATTCAAAGTGAATTAATCTCAAATCAACAAGCACAAACAGTGAGTTAGAAAATTGTCAAATTTATCAAAGTGTTGAGAAAGAAAAATATGAGAGCTTATATTACAAACACACTCTAGTTAGAGAGAAAATTATGAAATCCACAAACACTTTTTCTATCTAAACAAGCCCAGTAATTGTTGATTGTGTTCCTCAATAGCTTGAAAAAAGTAAGTTGAAAGTTTAGAAGACTTTTTAGAACTTGTAAACTCAGCACGATAGTCGTTACTATTTCCTCAAACATCTTGACGGTACAAAGTTGGAGGCGAGATGATTGAACACAGTCATTATGACTACCAAGTGTTCAAGTGTAAGTTCAAATCATAGTGGAATAAAGCCTTCAAACGAATGGGTCAGACGTCGCTACTGAGTTAGTAGTGAGCAAGGATAAAATTTATGAGTCATTTATGTTTTATCATTTCAGTTTTAAGCCATTCGAAATATTTACAAAAATTGTACACACAATTCAAACCCCTCATTTCTTGTGTTTCTTGACCAACAAGTGGTATCATAGCACGGTCTCAAAGTTGAGCACTTAAACATGTTTTTAGTAAATATCTCAATTTATATATATATATATATATATATATATATATAAATTGTTGTGAAGAAAGTTTATAAGGTAATGTAAACATGCCTCTCGTGTTTGATGGAGAAAAGTTTGAGTATTAGAAGTACAGACTCAGAAGTTTCTACATTTCCCATGATCCTGAACTTTGGGACATAGAAGAAGATGGCTATGTTGCTCTAACATGTACTAATGGTGTTGAGATAGCCAGAAAAGATCTTAATGTTGATCAGAAAAAGCAATATAAGTTGCATCACAAAGCCAGAACTTTCATCATCAATGCTATCACTTTCAAAGAATTTGACAAGTGTAGCAACAAAGAAAGAGTCAAGAGTATCTTTGATGCTTTGGTTCTGAACTATGAAGAAAGCAAGTAGGTGCCAGAGGCCAAAGCCAATATATTTTTCAGAAAGTATGAACTTATCAAGATGGAAGAGGATAAAGATATTGAGAAAATGTTCTTTAAATTCCACACTCTGATTTATGTACTAAAGGTGTTGCAAAAGAGTTGTACTACCTCCAACCATGTAAAGATGATTCTAAGAATTCTTCCTAGAAAATGAAGATCAAAGGTAACTGTAATACAAAAGGAAAAATATCTGAACAAAATTTATGTGGAAGAGCAGATGAGTTCTCTTAAATCTCATGAGATTGAGCTGAAAGAAGATGAGTCCCAAAAGAAATCTAAGTTTTTGGCTCTCAATTCTCGAGAAAAGAAAACAAGTTCTAAAGCTCCACAAGCAGCAAAATCATAGGATAGTGAAAAAAATGAAGAACCGGAAGAGGAGAAGTTTGAAGTCATATCCAAAAAAATTTAGAGGATGTGGCACAGCAAGAAGAATTATTTCCCTCAAAAATATTCAAGGCAGTTTAGTAGATAAAAGGGTGATAAATATGAAAAGAAAATTATTATGTGTTATGGATGCAATGAACCTGGTCATGTAAAATCAAAATGTATGAATATAAAGAAAGGAAAGTTCTAGAGGAAAGATTCCAAGTCTAAAAAGAAGGTTTTGATGGCTACACCGAATAACTCTGATGATGACGAGCAATTTGATATGGATCTGATGGTTGATGCAGAAACTGATTCTAATTCTAGAAGTGATTCTATTAACGAAGAAATTGAGGTAATTTATGACCTATTTAGAAGTGAACTTATCCAAGTGATCAATGAATTTTTAAACAAAATCATAATACTTTTTTAAAACATAAACACATTAGAAAAGATAATGATACCTTGACAACCTAAAGCAGTTTTCTTGAAATAGAACTTAAAATTTTAAAAAGGGAAGATCAGACTTTGAATGATAAAATCATTTTAAAAACTTCAGAGGAAAATCTAACTTTAAAAGAAAATCTTTCAAACAAATCAGAGTATAAAATATGCAACTCTATAAAGTATGATTAGCCTTTCAAGAATTTCTTTAAAATGGCATAGACATAAGCAAACAAGCTTCCATGATCTATGGTATTAGCAGAAATAACAAAAGAGGCATAGGTTATGTAGAACCAAAGAAAATCCTAAATATGTGTTGTCTAAAACTTTTTGTGCTTACTGCCATAAGAAAGATCACAATAGAATATCTTGTCATATGATAAAAAAACATGTGAAGACAAGAAACCTTTAATGTTTAACAAACCTTGACTAAACCAGACTTGGGTACCAGAGGACAAATAAATTTATCTTACAAATGTCCCAAACAACAAAGTTGAAACTCCTGTTATGACATGATGGAAAAAAGGCATATGTTCCAAGAACTAATCTTCAAAAATTGAGAATTAATTAGCACATTAAAAATCAGGGGAAACAACAAAATTTGGAGAACAAGCAAAATCATAGGAAACAACCAATTTCGAAGAAACAACTAAAACAACTAAAAATAGCATCATCAAATGAGACATCAGAATTAGAGGATATGCATGTGCAATCAAATCAAACTCATCAAGAATGAAAACTTGGATGGAGATACAAATTTGTTCATCCAAAATCTCTAGATAAAAGGATATGTAGATACGCAAATTTGGAACTAAGAACAATTGAACAAAGTTGTTACAGAAGAAGCAAATTTGAATCAAATCTGAAGAACTCGAACAACAATGAACAGAAGAACCAAATTTGAATTAAATCTACAAATCTGAAGAACCAAAACAACATAACCAAATCTGCAATTCTAAAAACAAGAATAGAAGAAACCAAGAGAATATTCATAAACTAACAAAAAAGTTGATGTATAGGTTCTCAGAATCCAGAGGAACCAAACCGATCAGCCTCTAACAAATCAAAAGATGAATTATTTTCATAATACATAATCGGAACGTAATGACTATAAGTGTTTGATGATACAAATATGTTAATTGCATATTATGTGCATATTATTTCCAGCTTGTAAATTTTTTGCATATTCATTTTTTTTTTTTAAATCTGAGTTATGTATTTGTAAGTGTTTGATGTTACAAATATGTTTTGTTTGCTTCTAATTAAAATAGAATGATTGGTTAAATATATGTTTGTTATGCCTCTGATAAAATGGAATTTTTTAGTGCCTCTGGTAAAACTAAATAAAATTAAAATAGTTGTGATAATCTGACAGGTTTTAGTTTCAATTTTTTTTTTACTGCTTTTCTTTACTTTTTGTCTGATGTCAAAAGAGGGGGAAGGTATATTTTTGAAGAACAATTCTTATCAACTGGTAGAATATTGTTTTCAATTTTAAATCAAACATGCATATTCTGAGGGGGGCTTTGTTGAACCCTTATTGGTTTAAATTAAAAATTATTCACAAAAATGGATATTTGTCATCATAAAAAAGGAGGAGGTTGTGAGAACAAAATTGAATTTAAATACAAAAGATCCTACTTGCTTTGATGATAACAAAATAAGTGGAACAAGTTTAGACACTAAAGTTTTATTTAAGTGTGTAGTTCCAAGACCACAATTAATATGTAGGATATTAGAATATATCATATCCTTTGGTGATTGGTCAAATAGACATGGAAAATTCCGCATTCAAAACTTGTGAAAAAGACGCCTCGAATTGTCTGCCTCTAGTCATTTACTTCTACTTCTGGTTGTTGCCTTAGGTCCAATAAACTTGCCTATGGTCCAACAAACTTGCTTCTGGTGGCTACCTCTGGTCAATTACACTTGCATGTGGTCATTGCCTATGGTCCTGTATATATGACTCTTGTTGCTTCATGCCTCTGGTCAAGTGAAGTTGTTTCTAGCAAGAAATCATGACTTTGATGTTCTTGCCTCTGGTTAAGTTAAACTGCGTTTGGTAAAGAAATATGCCTCTAGTACTCGTGATTCAGGTCAAGAAATTATGATTTTCGTGTTTTCCTTCGGTCCAACAAACTTGATTATGGTGTTTGCCTCTAGCTCGGTAATTGTGCATCTGGTTCATTAATTGTGCCTCAGGTGCTCTTGCCTTTGGTTCATTAAACGTACCTTTAGTTGTTCCTACCTCTGGTCCATTGAGCATGCCTCTGGTTGTTATTTGCCTTTGATCAAGTACATTTTGTTTCAACAAAACTAAATTCCACAAACACTTACACAAAATTATAAGTTTCAGTTTTATGCTCAACGACTAGAATTGAACTCAAAGGTTACAATTTTGAAGACAACGTAGCAACATGCTAAAAGACAAACATACCATACCATGAAGGGCAACAACACTATTCCTTGAAGGACATTCAGCCAATTCAACCATACTTTGAAGGACAAAGTCAATACTGCAAAGGCTTCTATAAATAGAACCCGATTTTGAATTCAAATAATATACTCAATCACAACAACTTAAAACATTCATTCAAAATGAAGTAATCTCAAATCAACAAGCACAAACATTAAGTTATAAAATTGTCAAATCTATCTAAGTTTTGAGAAAGAAAAATCTGAGTACAAACACACTCTAGTTAGAGAGAACATTTTGAAACACACTATGGTTGATTGTGTTCCTCTAAGGATTGACGACACTAAGCGGAAATTTGAGAAGACTTGTTAGAACTTGTAAACTTGGTCTGGTGATGGCTTCCTTTTTCTCAAACAACTTGACGGTACAAAGTTGGAGATGAGAAGATTAAACACAGTCATTGGGACTATTCAAGTGTTCAAGAGTAAGATCTAATCATAGTGGATTCAAGTCTTTAAAGAAAGGAACTAGACATAGCTACTGGTTAGTTTTGAATCAGGATAAAATTACTGAATCATTTATTTTATCATTTCAGTTTTAAGGCATTCAAAATATTTACAAAAAATGTAAACACAATTCAAACATCCCTTTCTTGTGTTTCTTGACCAACACTTATAACCTTATTTCAAATCCATTTATTATGATGACCTCTCCACCATCATTGTTTCCTAGAAATCTCATCTTAAGATAATTTTTCTTACTACATCTCTTTCCATGGGTAAGTCCTCAAATTTTGAGGGCGAAATTTAATTAAGGGGGGAGAATGTAAAAGTCTTCTCACTACCTTAGAAATATTGGTAATGTTTAAGTACTAATTAGAATTTCTACAATTTTGTTAATTGTTAACATTGTATTTTTAGTAATATTAAAGTAGTAGCATTAACATGTCCAAGTGGCAAAGAAAGAACATGCCACCTTTTTTTTCTCTTTCTCTCACGAGTATTGTCCATCTTTTCCTACAACCATAAGTTTTCTTCTTTTAAAAGTTCTTCAAAAACAAAAAATTTCTAAAGTCGTTTACACTTGTCTAACCCCTTGCGTGTTCCTTTCTTCCTTTTAAGATCAATTAATCAACCAAAGTAACACTAAAATAAGATACTGAGCAACATTTGTGGGATCTCTAAATACGAACCAGAGTATAAAGGGCCGAAGAACTAAGAGTTGAGAAAGCAAGCAAATCCCAGAACTAGATCGAAGTATAGGAATCCCTTCGGGAAAATTTAGATAAGATTTTCATTTATTTATTAAATCATTCTAGGGTCAAATTGGGTTATTGAAAAATTCAGAGAAAGTGAGGAAATGAAATTTTGAGCACATAGGTGCTTTTGAAACTTGCACGTGATTTCAAAACAATGCATGCTTTTATTCTAAATGTGTGATGAATGATTTATAGTTTAGATGCGTAAATCGGACTACTAGTACTGAATGCGCGTATTTCGAATGCTTCTCCTTCTTACCTATATTGTTTGCCTGTGAATGTTATTCCAACATTCTGAGTATTTTTGCCTATGGAAAAATGCTTTTGTTTTTGTCTGATGTGTTACTTCTTTTGTGCCTCTGGTATCATTCCTTAATCTTACCTTTGATTCTTATTCTTCTAAATCTAAGTATTTTTCATTTGGAGAAATGTTTATGATCATGCTGCCTCTGATACATACGTTTCTGATCAGGTTGCCTCTAATCATAATTTGTTTTTGGTCATGTTGCATTTGCTCAATATGTTTCTGATCATGTTGCCTTTAATTAGAGTTTCCCTCTGGTCATGATGCATATGTTCCATATGGTTCTGATTAGGTTGCCTCTGATTTTGTTCCCTCTCGTTGCCTCTAATTATATTTCCTATGGCTGCCTCTGATTCTATTTTCCTCAAGCTGCCTCTGATTCTGTTTTCCTGTAACTGCCTTTGATTTTGTTTCCTCTAGCTGGCTCTAGTTCTTTTTTCCACTGACTGCCATTGATTTTGCTTCCCCCGATTGTCTAAGATTGTGTTTCCTCATAACAAGTTGCCTCAAGTCAACGTTTTCCTTTAACTTCGATTCTAGTCATGTATCCTTTAATTATGTCTTTAGACACATATCATTTGATTCTGCCTTTGGACATGTATTCTCTGATTCTACCTCTAGACATGTATCCTCTAATTTTGCCTCTAGACATGCATTCTCTTATTCTTCCTATGGACATGTATCCTCTAATTTTGCCTCTGGACACGTATCATTTGATTCTACTTCTGGTCATGTATCCTCTGACTCTAGTTATGTTGCCTCGTATCAAAGTTTGCCTCAGATCATAGTTTGCGTCAGATTAGAGTTTGCCTTTAATCACTCTGCCTCTGACCCATGCGCACCTGGGCATGATGTCTCTGGTCAGAGCTTGACTCTAGACATGATGCCTCTGATCTGTTACTCCACAATGGGCTGCCTCTTGTCATGAATTCTTCCTTTGGCTAAGTCTTCTTTTATTTCCAGCCCGTAATCAAGGACTTAGGATTTAATTCCCACTTGATTTTCAATATATTGTTAAGTTAGTATAAGTGTTATGGAGTAATAATGCATTGCAAACATAACATTATCAGGGCATTGCATACATAACATCTCAAGTAAATTATATTTTCATTAATAAGATCATACATGGCTTTATTCATGGTGGGACATTCAAGTTTGTTTCAGGCATGGAACAATAGGTAGACGAGAACCATTAGGACGCTCGTTGGGGTTTGGTCAGACCACCTTTACCAATCAAGATTCTATTTTTTGGTGAAGATATTGAGCGAATTTTCATTGTTTCAAGGAAAAGATTTGAGGTCATGCATAGTTTTTAGAATCATAATGAAAAAATGATTTTAGTTAAGCTTTTATGAAAAATTGAAGATAAGAGTTTCATCATGAGATGCATTATCATTTCATATTTTTATGCATATTTATGAACGGAATAGTTTAAAACTACCCCTCCTTTTATTTTCAAAACTCATAAAGATTTTATCTCATCCCTTTTATTTTTATTTTTGACCGATGCTTAGTCCCAATACTAGAGGATGATATGCAAGCTTACTTTTGGACTTAGTGATTTATTTTTATTTAATCTAAAGGGAATAGTTTTATAAGTCCATAGTTGAAATTATGTTAGTCGTCATTCCATTCCATTTGTATCTCAGGATTGCCTTTGGAATAACTTTCGCCATGGACTCAGGTATTCCTACAACTATATATATCTTTAATAGATTAAACATGTTGTGTGAATCTTAATATGTGAGTTTATCGATTTCTACACCAGAATATGATTGTAGTAACATTATATATATATATATATATATATATATATATATAAATAATAGAGCATGTCTTGTGAATAGATTAATCCGAACAATTGGTGTCAGAAAGTTATTTTCATGTTTGATTATCAAGATTTGTGAGTTTCTTTTCTTCGATCACGATGCTAATCGATTTTGTTTCAGCTATACAAAATAATTTGGTTGATCGTCCGCCTTTGATTTGCTATTCACACTTATATTTTATTTGGGTTTCGGCTATTTGCTAGTTTAAGCGCATGAATTCTGGGTTTAATTTTTGTTTTATTGTGATTGTCGTGCACAAAAGTTTTCGACTAAATATATATATATATATATTTACTTACTTTTTTATGTTTATTGAAGAAACTCTCTTGAAATCATGCGTTTATCTTATCTGTACTCCACCCAGTTATGGTTCCATTCAATTTTTATTGGTACAGTACTAAGACAGCTTGTGAATCAAATTAAGTTTTATTTTGGGATTTTTGGTTATATTTTCCCAATTTATATGAACTCTATTGTTATAATTTTTGGTTATATTTATGAACTCTATTGTGAGAATCGGTTGTTGTTGTTGATGCGAGAATTACATCCGTGGCATTGTTTTGTTTTACTTAATTTCATAAATATGCCGTTACATTTTTTTCTTCACTAAATGAATATGCCGTTACATGCCATTTGATTTAATTGTCATATGTGCTTTTAAGTTTGCACATATAGTTTTGGCTATGTATACTCTATATATTTGGTTCTATATTATGCTAAATGGTAATTCCTAATTACATGGAATCAAAGCTTCACTAAAGTTCTCATTGTGCTTTCTCGGCCTCATAGATTGACTACACATATGTGTTTATGTTTCCTTGGTGCTTTTCAGTTTTGTGCATGTGTAGTTGTAAAAAATAAAATAATAATAAAATTTGCACATGTAGTACCTATTTTGCTGTAAATAATTTAGCACACGTGGTTTTGCAATGTCTTAAGTTTTTTACGTTTTGTGCATCTAACATCCAAATTTAGCACCTATTTTATTTTGGTCGATGTATTCGACCGTAGTTGAGAAAATGTTTAAGGTGATTGAAAGATTTCTAAAATTAAAGTTTTAGACTTTTTTTTTTCTTTCCAAATGATATGAACTTCCAGCAGTTATGGTGCTTTCGGTTTCAATTTAAATTTATCAAAGAAATCAATGTGATGATATGTTATATTGTAAGTTGGGAGCTTGTTCCCTTAGACTTATAAAAGGAGGGTATGCCGGCCCTTCATTCTCATGTATAAAAAAATTGAAATGAAGTATTATTCAGTTTACTTTCTGTTTTCATGATCATCTTTTCTTTTGGTTCAGCTCTTGATATAATACTAGTAGACCTTTAAGTTTGCTTCCTCTTTTTTTCTCTTTCATTTTCTTTCTGCTCATTCCCCATTTTCACCATGGATGAGAACAACAACATGGCGAATAATTCCAACCCATTCTTTGCGAATTCAGATAATACTGAATTGGCGATAACTATGGATCTTGGAGCCGTGTCATGATCATATGGTTCACACAGGTCGCAATAAGTTAGGCTTTGCATATGGTTCGATTACTCAACCTGTTGAAGATGATCCTTAATCTTTCACAACAACAACATTGTTGCTTCTTGGATCTTCAATTATGGATCAAAAGAGATTCAACCATATGTGATTTATTCCAATTCGACGGCAGAAATTTAGAATGATTCACACATACGCTTCCTTTAAAATAACGTTCAAAGGTTTTTCACCTCAAAAAAGAACTCAATTGCTTCAAGAATCTCTCATATTACTTCACCAAATTTAAGATTTTGGGCGAATAACCTAGTAAATTTCACTTTCGTAACACCTCAAATTTTATAATAAATTATATTATATATTAAATATAATTTTAAAAAAATTATTTTAATATTAAAAGTGTTTTATATTATACATTAATAAATTCAGTGATTAATTTTTTTTATACAAGTGTTTGCTAAATTGTAATAATTTTATACATATTTCATTTAACACGTAATATAAATAATAAATATTTTATTTTATTTATTTACTTTTTAAAAGGAATAGTACTTTATTGTGACTATATTAGAGAATAAAATTTTATCTGATTTTACTTGTATATGTGTTAATAATTATTGAGATACCTTCGTGTGTATGTATCTAAATGATAAACACACATATAATTATATTTTAATTACTTCTAATAATTATTTTATTTTAATTGTTTATAAGTATTTTATAATATTTTTGAAGTCTTTATTTTAATAATGGAAGTGTAAGAAATGATTTGAGAGGTTGTATAGTTTTTAAAATGAAAAAGAGAGAGAATTGGATTTTTTTTTTCATTCGGGACTGCACCTCCCCTGAGTTCGTTATTTGGAAAAAAATGAACATCATTTTTGGATTCTTTGTGCGTTCTAGCCAAGTTGACGTCAAATTATGTCGGCGCGTCGATTTATCTTTTTTTTTGTCTATTTTGTGTCGTTTAACCCTATTTATGCTCCTAAATTTTATATTAATTATGTAACTTTGATTTTTATATTCATTCTAATTTATCAGTCGTATTTTGGTGATCATACAAACCACTCATTGATTTTAGACACGTTCCTTGCACATTGCAAAGTTGGTGTTGCTATTCTTGGTGATTTGTGTATTGTTTGTAAGAGTCAATTAAAGTATGAGGTGAAAGTGTGTTTGAATTCATGAGTATAAATTAAGTGAAATGAACGGGTACTTTTTGTAATCCATTTGGAGCTTGCTATGTATGGTTGAAACCCTTGAGTAATAATTGACTAATGAGAATATTTGGAATTTGCTGAGGTTAAAACATGAATTAGAAACTTTTATAGGGTGTCATTTGATTTGATTTTTAAGATTGTGTGGTAGTTGAATGATTGTAAAATTTCGTATTTGACATATTTGTACTCCGATTGTTTATATTTATCCTTGATATTATTATATGGTGTAAAATGAGATGAATTTTAAATACTTGCATTGTAATTGATGTGGTGTGTGTGAATGATCTAGTATTGTTGTTTGTTAGTGAATACCTTGTATGTTTTAAGCTTGTGTATACGATGATGAGTTTTGAATGTAATGTATGACTGTGAAAATATGCAATGACAATGTGTACTTGATGACTTATGATGTTACTGCTCTGGATGAAAGTCATGAAATGCGTATTTGTGGCTAGTTGAATTGTGACAAATCCGACCTGTGTCGATGATGGTGCTCTTAATGGAGTATCATTGGTAAACGAGTGCAATTGATGTTAAGGTATAAAAATCAGTGGAGTGTTTTGTCATCATATTGGTAGGATTTGACAAGCCTACTGATATAGGAAATTGCAATTAAACGAGTTATGCAAGTGCCTCAGGTTAAGGAAGGGGTTTATTAGGACAAGGCCATTGTGAAATGTCTATAACGACAAGGCCAATTTGATGTGTTTGTAAGGGAAAAAACCATTTTGACGTGTCTGCAAGGACAATGTTATTATGAACTATCCATAAGGGCAAGACCAATTTTGATGTGTCTGTCCACTCGAGTGATGACGTAATATCAAGCTTCATAATCAAGTATTTTATATTTGGATAGTACCAAAGAAAAAGGAGGAGTTTAGAATATAAGAACTTGCGCAACATTATTTGATTAATGTGTTTACTTACATTGATGTTGTGGATTATATTGATGTTTTACTTTGATTAATCTTGTTAATTGTGATTTGATGTAATTCAGTGTTTAATTGATGTTTTTCGTATTTTTTTCAATTATTTTATACTATTACATGTTTTCGAAACTCACTCCTCATTGTTTGTATTTGGCGCTTGTGAGACACATATGTGATGGAATTCTCATTGCAAATGTAATTGTGGATGAAGCAAGTAAGAAGAAAAAGACTAGGTGTTGTTTAAAGTCGACTTTGAGAAAGCTTACGACTTAGTAGAGTAGTCGTATTTAGACATTGTGATGAAACAAATGGATTTTCTGAATAAATGGATGAGGTAGATGGAGGAATGTTTAAAATCAGCAAAAAATTTGATTTTGGTAAATGGTAGTCCCAAGATAAGGTGATCCATTGCCACTGTTCCTTTTTCTTATATCACTGTTCCTTTTTCTTATATATATCAGTAGAAGGATTTAATGTTTTGATGAAACATAGTGTGTAGGTGGGCAATTTCGTGGGATTCAAATATGAAGGAAACAATGAAGTCATCCCACATCTACAATAAGCAAATGATATTATAATTATTGGTGCAAAGAGTTGGTCAAAACATCAGGAGTATAAACGAGAATTTGTTACTATTTTAGATTATAGCGGGCCTAAAAGTCAATTTCAACAAAAGTATGACCGTGGGGATTATTATTTCACAAAGAATGAATTAAAGAAGCAACAATAGTGTTAAATTGTAAAGTGGGTTTGGTTCCATTCAAATATCGGTTTGCCAATTAGGGAAAACCCGAGGAGATGTTCGTCGTGGCAGTCGGTGGTCGAGGCGGTTAGAAAAACTTTATCAAGTTGGAAAAATCAGCATCTATCTATCAGGTGGTCGGGTGGCCATTATAAAATAATGCTTGCTAACACGTCCTATCTTTTTTCATCGCTCAATCAAGTATAATATTTAATATTGAATTTTTAAAAATATTTTTTATGGGGAAAATTGAGGAAGCGATAAATATTTACTCAATAAAATGGGAGAATGTGTGTAGGAAAGGAGGAGGTTTGAGAATAAAATTAACTAGATAGAGGCTAACCCGCGTATTGCGCGGGTATATTTTTATTTATTAAATTTAATTGGATTTAGAAGAAAAAAAATATAAAGTTTTATGTCTTAGTTAAGTATTTATATCAATAATATATATACAATTTTACCAATATAATTAATAGAAGAGAAGTATCAATTTAGACGAATGACTTGAATAAATAAAGTACCGTATTAATATTGAGATCGTTGGATATGTTAAATATTGAAGTAATATATTTGATAATTGAAATTAAGATATACAATTGAGTTACAAAATATATTACTTTATTGTTGAAACTAAAAATGATTAAAGTAAAATACTTGAAAATACATTCATCTTGTATTTTACTTTATTACTTTTTTGTTGTCTCATTCGATCATTTTAATCATACATCTTTATGGTAATTGTGAATTTTTTTATTTTAAATCGGATATATTAGAATTTTAATTTACAAACATTCAAATTGTTATTAACATTAATAGAGTAATCATAATGATTAACATTTTGGTTTCAAAATCGAAATCCAAAATTTATAACAATTACAAAATATTAATCCTCAAACAATTATAAAAATATATTAAATATAAATAATTGCAAATGAATTACTTTAATTTCATACCAATTAACACTATAAAACAATAAATTTAATTTAAATAATTTCAGTAAAATAAAGTTGACCAAAATCCAACAAACATATTTTGTCCATCATTTCTAAATATTTATATGCTATATATTACCAATATTCAAAAATGAAAATCAAATATAAATATTTTTTTGTTCTCTCACTCGATCATTTTAATTTGAAAACTAATTACAAAATATTAATTGTCAAACAATTATACAACAAATATAAAAAATTGCAAAATAAATTACTTTAATTTCATGTCTATTACCACGGTAAAACAACAAATCAAATTTAAATAATTTCAATAAAAAAAAAAACTTACCAAAATTCAAAGAGTCATGACTTTGTCCATCATTTTTAAATATTTATATACTATATATTTACCAATATTCAAAGTAGAGAATCAAATACAAATATTTTTTGTTCTCTCATTTGATCATTTTAATCATCAATCTTTTGTGATAATTGTGAAATTTTTTATTTTAAAATTGGAGAAATTAAAATTTTAATTTACAAAAATTCAAACTATTATTAATATTAAATAGAGTAATCATAATGATTAATATTTTGGTTTCAAAACCAAAATTCAAAATTTATAATAATTCAGTTACAAAATATTAATTGTCAAACAATTTTAAGTATACATTAAATACAAATAATTACAAATGAATTACTTTAATTTTATGTCAATTAACAGTATAAAATAACAAATTAAATTTATTTAATTTCAATAAAATTAAATTGATCAAGATTAAAAAAGACATAATTTTGTCAATAATTTATAAATATTTATATATACTATATATATTTACCAATATTCAAAGTAGAAAATTAAATACAAATATTGTTTGTTCTCTCACTCGATCATTTTACTTATCGATCTTTGTGGTAATTGTGAATTTTTTTTACTAATATTCAAAGTAAAAAGTCAAATAAAAATATTTAAATATATATATAATAGATGAAATTAAAGTAATTTATTTGTAATTATTTGTATACTTATAATTGTTTGACAGTTAATAGTTTGTAATCAAAATGTTAATGATTATGATTCATTTGCCAATATTAATAATAGTTTGAATGTTTGTAAATTAAAATTCTAATAAATCCGATTTAAAATAAAAAAATTCACAATTACCACAAAGATCGATTTAACATTTGATAAATTTCTGCAATACATTCAGATTTGTGTTCTGAAATTTAACAATTTACTTAATTCAATTTACAGATTTGTAAGCTACTCAACATATACTACATTGAAGTAAAACTAAGAATATGAGACACACAAAGCAAAGTGACACTTAAAAACAACTAAAGAAGGAAAAGAGTTTAGAAGAGAGATGGAAAAAATATTGATGTATAAATATACCTTGTCATAACATTGAAAAACACTAATTCCTTGAATTTTTCATGTACCATTTTGCTCTGGGTATGATGGATAGCGAAATTTGCCGGCTGGTCCCATCCCAACTTGGATTTCCTGGATAGTCGCAGTGATAAAATTTCATGTAAGAAACTATACATAACATTAAGTCACTATGAGCCAAATTGATTTCAAAGATTGTATAGAATATAATTGAATTTATGACAACAAAATTAGAAAAAGACAAAGAGAATAATTTTTTTTGTTGCAACGAACCAACCTATACCTCTTTCAGTGTATCTTTGAAGTAGAGTAGGCAATTTCGAAGAATAAGATGATTTTGCGAGGATGGCGAATGACTGGGAAGTCATTAAAAAAATTAGGGATTAGAGTAATTAAAAGAGGAAAAAATTATTTAGAAACTAAGTAAAAAAAATGAGGTGAACATGACACCAAAATTAGAAATAGACAAAGAGAAGAATTTTTTTTGTTGCAACGAACCAACCTATACCTCTTTCAGTGTACCTTTGGAGTAGAGTCGGCAATTTCGAAGAAGAAGATGATTTTGCGAGAATGGCAAATGACTAGGACGTACACAAGAGGGAAAAAGAAATTGTTGGAGGAAGTCATTAAAAAAATTAGGGATTAGAGGAATTAAAAGAGGAAAAAAATTATTTAGAAACTAAGTAGAAAAAAACGAAGTGAAACATAAAATCACAAGAGAACTCTCTAAGGTGCACACATCAATTTTTTTTCTGAGGTGGGATATGTTGGCACATTTGGAAGAAATTACTATGAGGTGGCACATGGTTTGTTTTAAATATATATAATAGATAAGAACAAATGATTTTGCAGATGATGATTTTGCGAGGATGGCGAATGACTGGGAAGTCATTAAAAAAATTAGGGATTAGAGGAATTAAAAGAGGAAAAAATTATTTAGAAACTAAGTAGAAAAAAATGAGGTGAACATGACACCAAAATTAGAAATAGACAAAGAGAAGAATTTTTTTTGTTGCAACGAACCAACCTATACCTCTTTCAGTGTACCTTTGGAGTAGAGTCGGCAATTTCGAAGAAGAAGATGATTTTGCGAGAATGGCAAATGACTAGGACGTACACAAGAGGGAAAAAGAAATTGTTGGAGGAAGTCATTAAAAAAATTAGGGATTAGAGGGATTAAAAGAGGAAAAAAAAACTATTTAGAAACTAATTAGAAAAAATGAGGTGAAACATAAAAACACAAGAGAACTCTTTAAGCCGTACACATAAGTTTTTTTGTTGAGGTGGGATATGTTTGCACATGTGGAAGAAATACTATGAGGTGGCATGAGAGTTGACATGAGAGTCTGTTTTAAACATATATAATATAATAGATTTGCGGGTATTGAATCTCGTCCTATTGAATCTCATGTCAGGACTCACAATCTTATCTAATTTGCTACTTACAAAGGTGTGCAATAAAACCATACCCATTAAAGGTATCATTGGGCAGAAGTTGCGAATTACTTGGATACACCGACTCCAATTGGTGCGGAGATAAGGACGATCGGAAATCAACGGCCAGTTATGTTTTTATGTTCGGAGGGACACCAATCTCTTGGTGTTCTAAAAAGGAGCCGGTGGTTGCTCTCTCTTCTTGCGAGGCAGAGTATATTGCAGCCTCATTATGTGCATGCCAAGCTGTGTGGCTAGTGAACTTGCTGCGTGAGCTGGACAACAACACGAGAGGAGCCGTTTTGTTGTTGATAGACAATGTTTCAGCCATCAACCTTGCTAAGAATCCCATAGCACATGGGAGGAGCAAGCATATTGAGATGAGGTTTCACTATTTGAGGGAACTAGTGAGTTCCGGACAGTTACGGTTGGGGTATTGCAAAAGCGAAGAACAAGTTGCAGATTTGTTGACGAAAGGCGTTACGAATGAAGTCCTCAACAAACTTGTTAAGAAGCTAGGCATGAAGAATGTGGATCATTTGAATTAAGGTGGTGTATTGGAAGTTAGAAATAATTCAAAATGTTAGCTTTTGGGCCATGTTAAGTGGTTCCACATTTGTACCCATATAAATAACTTTGTGTGTAATGATTTGAAACTAATGCCAATTTTGAAATTCACATAGTAAAAATTCAGCAAATAATTCTCTTCTCTTTTCTCTCTCTTTTCTCTATCATTTCCAAAACACCACAATTTTCACCATTGATTCACCCTCCACTCTTGATTGTGTTCCAACATTTTAGAGTGGTTGGGCATTCATTTGGTATTGCATATAACAATAAATTTTGATCAATTTGTTTAGCTTCGCGGAAGCGGGAGGATTCTTGAAAAGAAGGATATTTTTAATTTGGTTCGCTTGTGTCTGAGTTATTTGGAAAGCTTGGAACGGGAAAAAATTTAAAAACAAAGAGATAGTACTGGATGAGGTAAAATTGTTGTTATGGAAATGGCTGAATTTTATAAGAAATTGTCTCAATTATGAGTTATCAGCGTGGTGGGAGAATCCACGGTTGTGCTTGGGTATGCTGTAGTAAAATCTTGGTGCAGAGTTGCCAGGATGGCTGCTGTAGATTTTGCAGTACAATGTCAATTAAATTCTTGTTGCAAACTTTTGTTATTATAGGTTTAAAGATCTTCAGATGTTATTTTCTTTTGTTTAGTCATTGTGTGCGGGCTCCACTTTGTTTATTGATTTAGTGTTTTTAAGCTAGTTGCAGTATGGTTATGGGGAGTTTATATTGTGTTTTAATGTTGCCATTTTATGTTTTAGAGGTGTCTTGACTATGGTTGGCTTCAATCTTTTTAACATCCTGATTGTACTCTTTTAAGTACTTCTTGTCTTTTTTTCTATTAATAAAAAGTTGAAACCTAATAAAAATATATAAATAAATTTAAATAAATTAAACAATTGATTTAAAAAAAATATTAATATTGATATATAATGTTAAAAATTATGGATAATTTAACACAAGTTATTTTATTATTATATATAATATGAATAGATAAATATGTTTTTAGTTCTTTTAAAATTAGAAACTTTTATTTTTAATCCTTATAAAGTTTTTCATTAACTTTTTTCATTACAATATTTTTGTCAACCATTTTAGTCCATGTTATTAACTCTCTTTAAATTTGACAAACTGAAATCCACGTAGACTTATGTCGATCAAACATAAAGAGATTTAATAGCAGAGATTATAATCATTGACAAAAAAATAATGCACAAACTAATAGTTGAATAGATTTTTACTTGATTAGGTATATGGCTAAATCATAGTATCATATTGATACATGATCTTTACTCTATAATTAGTTATACAAGTGTTTATGTTTTTTCATTTATCTTTGAAATTGATAAATTACGATCACAAGTAAATATTTAATTAGTGCGAGATTATATTGTTCGGAATCCAATTACTTGTTTTAACTCTTTTTAAATAGGTTGTGAGAAAAACATCTTTTAATTACTCTGAATTTTAGGTGGTGAAATGTGGCTAAAAAAAGACTTTTATAGTTATAAAAAGACAACAGTATTGTTTGAAGTTAAATGAACTTGACTTTAAATTAAATGTACATGAAAGTTAAAGTGTATGAAAAGTAAAGTGCGTGAAAATTCATTATTAAATGAAAATAATTTTAAATACCATGGAAGACATACTTAAGTATATAGAAAGCTTCAATATATTTCCAAATTAAGAGTACGCTTCACAAATTAAGCATTTATTCCTTGATTTCGTAGATGGAACCTTTATTTATTGATGTAAAAACTAAGTAATCTATGGTATGTGATAGACTATGATCATGACGGTTGCGCCCTAAGCTAGCTATTTCTACGAAGTAATGCGTTTTGACCAAGTGTAGTTAGACTTCTCCCGTTGGTCATTTCTCCATTGTTGAGATGGTAGTGTGTCGACAATCTTCATCTTCTTGTCATATTGAATATGTTGACTTTCAATTGTAATTGAGCAATTTCTCATTGATGACGGTCGATAAATCTTGGAGATATGTTGACTTTTGTTGATTTCTTCTTTGACTCTACATATGTAATCAAGGTTCGACCTAGTGGTAAAATTTCACTATAACAATAAATCATAAATTATTCGGGTGAACCGAATTTGAAACTTAGCTGAAACAATTTTTTATCAAACTTTACTTATTAAATATTTACATGATATATATATGTTATATCATGTCATGATGAGTTTTGTATCAAATATCTTACAAAATAAAATAATATTATACTATTTGTTATTTTGTGTAGCAAACACATGATAAGATAATGCTTATCATTTTAATATTCAATCTTATTTTATTCAACTTTATATCATATAATGTAAATATTTTATATTGCACATCGTACGAAACCTAAAAATTCTAAAATATTTGGTGAAGAAAATCCAAATACCAACTAAAAAGGACTATTGTTTCGATAGTTTAACTATTGGTTTCGGAATACTGTCAAAAACCAATTTTTGGTTTTAGAATTTTACACTAAAAAAGATAAAATATTGTTTGAGTGACAATAGTCTCGCAACTTGATATTGGGAGAAAAGTGCTCAATAAAATAGGTAATATGTGCTCAGAAAGCTCATGTGACTATGTGAAGAGGAGAAGGTGATTTGGAACATGAACTCTTGGGAAACCCAAATAGAGGAAGAATATTAATGCAAAAGAGGTTAAATTCCAATAAAATAAATAACTAATATTGAAAAAAAACTAGACATTTTTTGTGACTATAAAAAATTGGATACATTTCAAATCATTCAGCTTTTGACAACTTATTTGGGTAACTTTATCCAACTTTTTTTAGTGGATAGATGATAATGTACTATTAGGATATTGAACTAACTAAATAGACCAAAATAATTTTCTTTCAATTGGATGATGGGTTTTTCCATGCTTTTCATATCACTATCTTCAAGAGAGCATGTGTTTATGCACGTATTGTGTGACACCTAAAGAGCATTCATGTTTTACCATAGTTTAATTTTGTTAATGTCGATAGTTTAATTCAGATTTTACCATAGTTTACCTGTAGATAGAGCCGTCAAAAAAGCCCCAAACTATAAGGCCCTTTACTTTTTTTGTTTTATTATTAGGCCCCCTATCAAAATAATCTTTTAAGGGGCCCTTAATTTAGGCCCATTATTTAATGGGGCCTAAGGGAGGGGGCTCTAAGGGCCCATAGGCCCCCAATATTTTGTTAATTTTAAAAAAAATTCTTGAAAAAAAAAATTATTAAAAAAAAGTGAAAATCTTTTATCGAAAAAAAATCAAACATTTTTTATTCCAAAAAATGTCGGACATTTTTTATCGAAAAAAATTGAAAATTTTTTATCGAAAAAAATTGGAAATTTTTTATCGAAAAAAATCGGACATTTTTTATCGGAAACTTCTTATCGAAAAAAATCAAAAAATTTTTATCGAAAAAAGTCAGAAATTTTTTATCGGAAATTTTTATCGAAAGAAAATCAGAAATTTTTATCGAAAAAAATCGAACATTTTTTATCGGAAAATTTTATAGAAAAAAATAAAAAAAAAAAATTATCGGTGAAAAAATTGAAAAACTTTATTTCTCAAAAAAGAAAATTGATTTTTTTTTAAAAAAAGTGGGTCTAGGGGCCTCCTAAGCCCACAAATTTTTAGGGGGCCTTGTTTTTGGGGCCTTTTAAATTATTAATTTTTTTGGCCCCTTCAAAATGTGGGCTGGGGCCAATAATTAGGGGGCTTGTCAAATTGACAGCTCTACCTGTAGATAGCACTTCTAATGTCGATAGTTCAAATGCTGGCAATAAAAGATAATGATCGGGGACAGGGATCTTTTGTCGATAGTTTAACTTCTGAAGTGCATATTTTAGAACATTAGAGACATAGCCAATCCCCCATCTAAATTGACTTTCAAAAGGATGTGCAAGAAGCATAAGCTTGATTATTTCTTTATTGTTGAATCATGGATGAGTTATCTCTTTTTCGATTAATTATGTTAGGATAGACTTTGACCCCATTGTTATTTATGCTTTGACAAATTATATTGCTTGTAGAAGGCTTTTGCAAGCTCTCTCTTATGAAATACAAAATCATAGCATTTGTTGGTGTTTAATTGGTTCCTATAGATGATTTCCTAAGTTGGTCGAACGCTAAAGATCTTGTTTATTTAGCTACTACTATTGCTTAATTCACTTGGACAAATGGTGGAAAGGTGTTAGCCTATACTGGAAAAAAGACTGGATAGGTCATTATGCTCCCATTCTTGGATTGATTAATTGAAAACTATTGCTTGCACTACCCTCACGAAAAGTCGTTTAGATCATAACCCATTCTTATGGAATTCAATAACAACAATAATGCTCATTTTTCTATTTTTAGATTTATATGCATGTGGTCTTTACATAAAGATTGTGCTAATATTATTAAGACAATGTGGCTGGAGAATTGTTTTGGATGTTTGATAAGTATTTTATCTAAAAAAGCTTAATTTGCTAAAAGATAAACACAAAAATTGGAAGAAAAATACTTATGATGATATTAACAGGCTTTTTTTTATACAACCACTAAAAAAAATTAAATACCATACTACTACCATTTTCTAATTATGTATCAAATACCATTGTTTTCAAAATTTAATTTTTTTTAAAGTGAGAAGTCGCAATCGCCGGAACCAACTTCTAAAAAGATTTTTTTTTTAAAATTGAGTGAAGGAAAATCGGTGTGGCTGGAATCGATTTTCCAATGTGCATTTTTTTATTATTATTATTAAATATTAGTGTGTAACTCGTGCGTCCCACGGATACAAATTACTATTTTGATAAATATATTGTTATATTAATTTATATAATATAACAATTTAAATTAGCATTGACATCAAAGACATAATTTTATTGGCAATATTGATATTAAAGAAATAATTTGAATTCTATCATCAATTATATTCCATACACACAGAAAAAATAACTTACAATAAACAAATCTAACTGTAAAAAAGAATGTCGTCTACATGTTTACACATTATTGAAAATTCTTTGTACACAACATTTTTTGTGTCGCTACATGGTTTTCCTTTTTCATCTAAAATAACAATCTTCAATCTTTCACTCTCGTGAAATAACTATATAAAATTGACCATGAGTAAATTCAAGTAGCTTTAAATACAAACCAACTTGAGAAAGTGATTGACCTTGACTCTTATTTATAGTCATTGTAAAACACAACGACAATGAAAATTGTCTTCTCTGAAACTTAAATGGGAAAATTGGATCAGATGGAACCAAATTCATCATTGGTATATAAATCTTATCACCAATATTTTTTCCCGTGATCACAATTGTTCCAATAATATTTGTACAGAGTCTATTAGCAATCTTGTCACATTACATAAACTCTGTCTTGTCCCACTCGAACTAAAACTCTCATGACATCTATTTTTTTTTTTTTTAAATAATGATTAAAATGTGAATAACTAAAATAAAATAACAATGATAAAATGAAATAAATTTACCAATCAAGTAATTCATGTCAACCTTTCGAATTTCTATGAATGAAATGAACGAGTACAGATAGGTTGTGACCAAACTGATTTCTAATTCTCGGACCATTGTACCATTTTGCAAATTCAATTTGAATTAGTGTCTGGTTGTTCTATATTAGATGCAACATCAAGAGAACGAAAGTTGTACACAACTCTCTCACGAATATTAGTCTCAACTCGAGAAATAAGAGTTTTTCGCACAGTTGCTTGAATTTTATCACCCTAAAAATATGAAACACAAATTTGTTAAATTAATAACATAACAAATAAATTTGTGTATAATTTAAAACTTTGAATTTATAAAAGAAATAATTAAACCTTGCCATCTATCAAAACCATTTTCATCGCATAAAATTTATGTTCAATTCCATGACTCCTTTTTTGAAAAAATTGAAGCAACAAAATCTGATTTTTTTTTTTCAGACATCGGAGAAAGATAAATACAAAAATGAATAACGAATCTTGGTAAAAGAAAATTAAAAGGGAATTGTGTACAGATGAGATAATATGAATGATATTTATAAGGAAGGCGCCGAAAATTTGAGATTATTGAGGACAGACTGTTAACGCCGAATTAAGAAGAAAAGTCTGACGGCGAATTCGTAAAATAAGATAAATTTTTTAATTAAATTAATTTGAAGCGATTGCTAAGATAATGTTTACTTTTAAAAAAACTGTCAAAATTGATTGTATTTTTAATTCATTCTTCTTATTATTTAATTGGCCACTAAATTCTCAACGGACCCATCATCATGTCAAATCGTGATTTAATTGAAGTTTTATTTTTTTCTTTAAAAAAATTATTTCTATTAATAGAAACTTTATATTTGTCTAACACTCTATGACACGTGTCAAATTTGTCAAAATACCATGTTTGCTTTATTATATTGTATAGATATGTATTTGTTTTTACTAGTACGTTATTTAATGGGCACAAATATAGGGAGTTTGATCAATTAACTATGCCTTGCACACCTAAGAAATAATGGGTAGTTATAATGTGGGATAATGTCACACATTCATAATAATAAATATACATTTTATTATTCAATAATTATTATTTTAATTAAATAATTATTTTAAGTTTCATTAATTATTAAATTAAGTAATTATTATTTTAATTAAATAAAAAACTATAATGTTAATTTTTTATAATAATTATCTAATTAAATGTTACTTTTTGTAATTACTAAAAAATTTAAATAAAATAGAGTCCACAAAAATTAAAAAAATTAATTAAATATTATAATTAAAAGGCTAAATAACGTGTTCCCTTAGCTTAATTTCAGTTAATGTTTTAGTCATTTATATTTTTTCCCCGATTTGGTCCTTTGTTTTAATTTTAAGTGACAATTTGATATTTTATGTTTTAAAATATCAACAATGTTATTCTTAATTTTTGCAAAAATTCAAAAAATTCATCAAGAATTTCAAACAAAAACCATAAAATTAATTATCATCCTCAATATAATACAATTTCATCAAATTCATAACTTAAATCTTGAAATAAATTCAGATTTTCATCTCTAACAACATCAAATAAAGAATGAAAATATGAGTTTATTTGAAGATTTGAGTTACGAATTTGATGAAATTTGTATATATTAAAGAATATAATTAATTTTATGGGTTTTGTTTGAACATTTTGATGAATTTTTATAAGAAACAAAAAAGGATAAGATTGTTGAACTTTTAAAACATAAAAAACCAAATTGTCATTTAAAATTAAAATAAAGGACCAAATCGGGGGGTGGGGGGGTGGGGGGAAGATAAATGACTAAAACGTTAATTGAACGACCGCTTGATGACATATGAACATGGATAGTGTAATACTTGAAATTCACCACAATCACACCATCATTTGTCGAGGTCTACCTTTAATGTCCATACAGAACGACCGCTTGATGGGCGAACCAACTCCTTAACTGTAAAGATATTATGGACTTGATTGTGAATAACAACTTCATGGAAATTCGATATTGCTCGTTCCTTGTTAAGGTTTTGAATGATTGTATTTAAGTTAATCAAACCTGATGCCATCATTGTTTGGGCTTGTGTCCCTCTTTCTTCAAATTTTGGAGTCATTATGTAGTATGTTGCTTGCACCAAAGAACTCATTGGAAGATTATGTGTCCCATTTAATACATTGTTCATGCACTCAGAAAGGTTAGTTTTCGTGTGTCTCCAACGTCTACCTTCATCATATGCTTGTAGCCATTGTTCCTTTGGAATATCATCAACCCATTTCACTGCATCTTGATTCCAATCACTGATTTTTCTTCTGTAGTACGTGAAGCCTGGTTAAGTCATGGTGTATCTTGAAGGAACAAAAGTTGATGTTGTTATAGACAATTTGAAAACAAAAATATGTGTAAGATATATATATAAAAAATACTAATCCATGTTTTGTTACAATAGTTTTCATTTGGCCATTTTTGAAGGTCTTCGTGAAGATTTGTGATATATGTCGAATGCAAAAACATGATGCCAATTGTTGTTTACACGCCTAACAACACTTTTAATTGGCTCATGTTTATCCAAAATCAAACAAAGGTTGAGCTGAGGTGTGACAAACATTCGTAGATGAATGAGGAAGAAAAACTATGTATCGGATGTCTCACCCTCAACAATGGTGTATGCTATAGGAATGGTATGGCCATCACCATTATGAGAGATTGCCATTAGTAAGGTCCCACGATACTTCCCATACAACCATGTTCCATCAACTGAAACAACTGATTTACAACGACCAAACCCTTTGATACATGGTTGAAAAATCCATAAGAGGCGATGGAAGACAGCTTTTCTAGGAACTCCTTCGCCATCCTCAATAAAGGATCGCACTTCAATATCAGTAACAGTTCCTGGAAGATAATGTTTGAAAGTAAGGATCCACCTTGGAAGCTCTTTGTATAATTCCTCCCAATTCTCGTATCGTCTGTCAATGACCTTTTGTTTTGCAATTCATGTCTTTCTATAAGTAATGGTATATGTGTACCATGATCATATATGTGCAATCAATACTGAAACTGATGGAAGACAGCTTTTCTAGGAACTCCTTCGCCATCCTCAATAAAGGATCGCACTTCAATATCAGTAACAGTTCCTGGAAGATAATGTTTGAAAGTAAGGATCCACCTTGGAAGCTCTTTGTATAATTCCTCCCAATTCTCGTATCGTCTGTCAATGACCTTTTGTTTTGCAATTCATGTCTTTCTATAAGTAATGGTATATGTGTACCATGACCATATATGTGCAATCAATACTGAAACTGATATTGTGGGATCCATCGTTACCATTTGTAGGATGCTGTCACAAATAACAGCCAAATACAGTTGTTGGTGATCTTGTGAAACCATTGTTGATGAGCATGTGTGTGGTCCTTCTAGTTTTGTAATCTTCCAAATGTTTAATTTCTTTCCGTTCAAGATTCCACACCTCCACATAAAAAATTTATTTTTACAACGGAAAATCCATTTAGTGTTATCAGAATGCGCAACAGCGAAGCTCGTAGAATTGTGCATATGATATTTTTTCACACTGCATTGCCACAACTTTTGTGGGAAATATCATTCCCACTTAGAGATTGTCAGGATATGGAACAAGGTAAGATTGGTTTTGGGACATAGAGTTGACAAATTCATCGTCAACGTAATTCATGTGGTCGGAGGTCACGTTACAAAAACGTGAGGGGGCTCAGACAAACAAATTGTAGTAGATGGACATTCTACTACGGGTTCCTGATCATCGTCATCAACAACAACTTCAACAAGAATGTCATCCTTATTCTCACTAAAATCGCCAACTTCTTCATTGTAGACACCAGCCACAACACTGATAGGACCATTATCGTACGGTCTGTTAAGGTCAATACCATGGGTGGCTGTTGGTGGGTGATGTGATGAAGAAGAGGGTATGGATTGATGGCGGATTTGTGTTTTAATAAAAGGATATGAAGAAGAAATGGAGTTGGGATATGAAGAGGGTATGGAGTTAGGGATTGAATAGGACTTTGGCTCAATATATGGTAAATTATTTATTTGTCGTCTCTAGGATCATCTACTAACCCTACATAAACTTCAATTGTTGAAATACCAAGACATTTACTTTCTATGAACATGTCAAACATCATATGCACGTCATCATCTCCTACAAGATTTAACAATTCATACCGAACATGTTCTGGCGCAAGAGTTATAAGGTACCGGTAAATAACGTCGACCACCCTCTTTGAGTTGTCTGGTTGAATCTTTGTTTGGATACATTTGATAAGTCCATCAAGTTTGATATTTTTTTCACTTTTAACAAGGAAGATCACAATGACATCAGCGTAATTCACCAATCCTCCATTGATTGGTTGGTTCTGATTTTGGATAGCATAGCACTGACATGTGCGATGATGTCAACGTAATCTGCCAATCCTCCACTGATTGGCTGGTTTCGATTTTCTATAGGATAACACTGAAATGTACGATGACGTCATCGTAATCTGCTACAATGACGTCAGTGTAATTCGTCAATCCTCCACTCATTGGTTGGTCCTAATTTTGGATAGGATAGAGCTGATGTGTACGATGACATCAGCGTAATCCGCCAATCCTCCACTGATTGGTTGGTTTCGATTTTGGATAGGATAACACAATCCTCGACAAAACAATTATATAAATAGTCATTATGTTCATATTATTATTCACGCATATTTTAAAGCTCTCACATTCACAACATACAAGCTCCATAGCTCTTTTAAGAAACCAGTATCTCCACAGGTCTAGAGATATCGATGAGATGGTAAGTGGTTGTAATCATCTTATGTATACATGTTTTTAATCTTCATTTCATAAGTCTAATACTATCTTTATTTAAAATGTAGAACTTGATTCAATGTCACCACCACTTCAAAATGGAGGAACCAAATGAAATGATAGTTCCCTACTTGGAGGAAGTTGGTTTTTGACTGTTTCAACATTGGAATCTTGTAAAATGGACTCATCATTGGTAACCGCAATGGTAGAACGTTGGAGAACAGAAACACACATGTTTCATCTTCCAATAGGACAGTGTACAATAACTCTTGAAGATGTTGCATTACAACTTGGTCTACCTGTCAACGTAAGACCAGTAACTGGAGGTGGCGCTTTAGATTGGGGTGAAGAATGCCACCAACTTTTGGGTGTCATTCCTCCAAAAAATCAGATTGTGGGCCAATTTGTCAAACCGAAACAGTTGAAAGACACATTTGCTCATGTTCCAAATAATGCAATAGATGAGCAGGTACAACAACACTATAGAGCATACATATTGCACTTGATTGGGGGTTTAGTGATCCTTGGAAAATCTTGCAGTAGAGTTCATTTGATGTATATCTCCCTGTTGAAACATCTTCAACATGTTTGACTATATAGTTGGGGTTTAGTCTATTTGGCAAACTTATAAGACAAATGTGTCGTGCAACCGCATTGTCTTATCCATGTATAGGTGGATGTACATCGCTCCTTCAATCTTGGGTATGGTATCACATGTCACTCATTGTCCCTCATTGCACTAGAGAGATATCGTTTCCACTAGCAAAACTCATTTCATATTAACCCAATAAATTACGTATAATATACTTGTCAAATTTGCTAAATAATAGTTTTATATTCTTTTACTAGATGGATTGGCAGGGGACCAATCCATTATGGAACTCCAAACGGAAATCTTATCAGTTATAGATCAAACATTGATCACATGCAACATTATCAGATTTAAAATTTCATTTTCAACAAAATTTATACTACTTATAATTGTGTTGCTACTAATATGTCTTTTATTTTCTCTAGTTCATATGGATGTCTTACATGGGTCTTGAAAACGTCACACCACAACAAGCATATTAGGATTCAATGATATGGACGACTAAAACCGCTTTGATTTATTTCTCAACTATAGAATAACATCAAACAAATAAAGCAAACTACAGTTTGGACTTTTCCAGAAAATACCAGATGATTCTGAAAATATTGATACACTTCACTGTCAAGATATGAGAGGGAATCATCCGGAAAATTGGAAAGACAAACATGCTGCAAGGATTCAATTTTGGAACGAACGTCGAAGTTGTTGTCTTATCGACCAACCGATACATGGACACCCAATACCAACAGATGAGTATATGGTGTGGTTTATACACAACTCCAATTTGTACCTATAAGCTCTACACCTATTGTAGGACCCACGATGTGGTGTTGCAGAAGAGCCAACCCAACCATCACAACGACAAAGGCGTAATAGACCTCGCCCACCGACTCCCCCTGTTACTATTGAAAATGAAGCGCCAAAACTACATCGCCATTCATTTTCTTTCACCCCAACACAACAACAATTTAAACCACCAAGACAATCATTTCAATTCACGTTAACTCAACAATATGATCAGCGAGAATCTCTACATTCAAGCGACCATGATTTTATGAATAACTTATTTGGTGCAAACCTAGGTATGCCTGAGTCGGTTGCTCGTTATATAAATAGCATTTACTCATTTGGTGTTCCATCATTCCCCAATCAAGTAGGTCCTAGTTCTTCGATGCATGTCGACCTACAAAGTGAGAATGTACAGGAAACACATCCCCTAGTTGACAAAGAAAACCCACCTCAACATTGTTCAATTCGTATTCGTCGACCACCAAGATGTGGAACTGAACACCATATAGAAGATTAATGTAATAAAAACATTGTAATAAAATTTGCGTTTATTTTTTTCACTCATTTTATATTTGTATTTTTAATTATAATATTGAATTTATTTTTGTTATTTTTATGGACTCCATTTTATTTTTTTAATAATTATAAAAAGTAAAATTTAATTAGATAATTATTATAAAAAAAGTTAACATTGTATTTATTTATTTAATTAAAATAATAATTACTTAAACTAATAGTTAATGAAACTTAAATTAATTATTTAATTAAAATAATAATTAATGAAACTTAAATTAATTATTTAATTAAAATAATAATTACTGAATAATTAAATGTATATTTTTTAGGCTTAATTACAGTTTTGGTCCCCCTATTTTAGCTGGATCAAGAAAATAATCTATTATTTTGTTTCTCTCTAGTTTTGGTCCCCAAACATAATTGTGGTCTAAAATTTGATGAAATTTGATTTTTTTTGCATTTATTTAAGTCACACCATGACTCAAGATCTCATGTGCAACAATTGTACTTGAATTCTATGATCATAAATAGTGTAGTACAGCTTTAAAAAATGAAATTTCATCAAGTTTTGGACCAAAATTCTGTTTGGGGGACCAAAACTGGGGAGAAATAAAATGGAGAGACTACTTTCGCGATTCAACTAAAATAAGTGGACCAAAATTGCAATTAAGCCTATTTCTTATTATGAAATATGTTAAGAAAAAAAATAATGTGTGGCATTACCCAACATTTACAAATTATAACTATTCATTCTCTCGTATGTGTGCATGTCATTGTTAATTGATCAAACTCTATATATTTGTACCTACTAAATAGCACTACTAATAAAAATAAATATATATATATATATATAATAATTAAAAAACAAACAAAAAATGCACATTGGGAAATCGATTCCGGCCACACCGATTTCCCTTCACTCAATTTAAAAATTCCTTTTGAGAAGTTGGTTTCAGCCATTGCAACTTCTCACTTTTAAAAAAAAAAATTGAAAGCAATGGTATTTTGGTACATAATTAGAAAATGGTGGTAGTATGGTATTTAATTTTTTTTTTAGTGGTAGTATAAAAAAAAAAAAAAAAAAAGCCATATTAATACCATTATCAAGAAAGCCACGATGAATTTGAAAATTCAGTATCTAATTTATTCATCCAAATACACGGACTAACTCATTGAACAAGAAAAGAGATAACAAATTGAACTCGATAATGCACTTTAAATGGAAGACGACTTTTGGCAACAAATATCAAGAGATAGGTGGCATGCTCAAGGTGACAGAAATATTGCGTTCTTTCGTAGAACTCTAAAATCAGGTATGCTACTAATAACATTTCAAACATTCTACATGAAGACAATATGATTACAGACCCTGTTGTGGTTAATAATCTATTTGGAAATTATTATGAGGCCATTTTCAATTCAGTCAATATTGTGAGTTGTGACTCGCAATGATTTGGTGGATAATGTGATCCCTTGTCTTATGGATGGAGCCACAAATGATACTTTAGCATTATGCCTACGGAGGAAGAGGTCAAAACTATTATTTTTGCTCTCAATATGGATGGTGCTCCAGACTCGAATGGTGTCAATGCATTTTTCTTTCAAAAATATAAGGATATTGTCAAGTATATTGTTTGTAATGCTACTTATCATTTCTTCAGGACAAGTTGGTTGTTACTAAATTCTAATCCTAATAATGTTGTGGTTATTCCCAAAATCCCAAGCAAATAAATTAGATTAGTTTCATGATTTTAAGTTCTAAATTATTACCAATATTATTGTTGACAGACTTGGTAGGATTATGCATAATGCATCTTACTGTTTCTCCTTCTCATAAAGGGTTCATTTAAGGCAGACACATTGGTGATTGCATTTGCCTAACTTCTAAGAGAATAAATATGTTGCAGTAGATAATTTTTTTAGGCAATGTGTCAATCAAGATTGATATTAGAAAAGCTTTTGACACTATTGATTGGAATTTTCTTCTAAAAGTTCTTAAGGTTTTTGGTATTAGTGACAAATTATGCCAATGGACTAATTCTATTATTTTTTAAACTAAGCTATTTATTTCTATTAATGAAAAAGTTGAGGTATTTTTCATGTAAAAGAGGAGTTCAACAAGGTGATCCTTTTTTCACCTCTCTTGTTTTGCATTGCTGAAATGGTGTTTAGCAAAGGTATTACTAAATTGGTTAATGATAGTTAGTTGTCTCTAATTTATTGGTCCTAAGAAATCTCACATTCCATCGATCACATGTCATGTTGAAAGATGGATAAGAAATTTTATTTAGGTTGGTGACACTAAGAATAAGAAGAGTGTTATCATTGCTTGGTACAAAGTTTGGACGCCTATTATGGAAGGAGAGCTTGGGTTGAGAACTATTATGATATTAATAAAGTGGTTGTTTTGAAGTTAGCTTAGGACTTTATTTGAACTGATCAACATTGGGAAGTTCTTTAAACATCAATAGTTTTAAGTAGTAAAGGGTCTATCAATACCATATCACATCGTTCATTCGGCAAAACATCAAGCAACATTTCACTATTATCATTGAACATATGGTAGATGGCAAATTGATAATGGGGCTTCTATCAAATTTTGGAAAGATAAATGGCTTAGTGATGATTTGGTTGAAACTTTTCAAATTGATGAGAGTAAGCATGCTTACTCGAGTTCTAGCTTCGGTTTTGAATTTGACAATGGACACTTCTAGTCTTATGCACATATTTAAATTGTGTGATGGAGCTTGGTCTTTACAATGTAAAGCGGTGATTATTGCCGTGATGCTTAACATCTTTAATAATGGTTGGTTTTGTATGAATCAACTAAGATTTAATAATAAGATCATTTATCTTCAAGATGTATTTCATAGGGTTATCTGGAGTGTCTGTATTACTGGTAATATGATTGCTGCAACAGCCAATGCTTCTATTAGAGATTTTGAGGTTCTTAAATATTTTAAGGTGGAGATTCACCCATTGAAACTAAATATGATTAATGAGATATTTTGGCATAGACTCTAAATTAATTTGGTTAAGTGCAATACAAACAGAATTACTAAAGGTTGCCCTAGATTAGTTGCATGTGGTGGTATCTTTCGGGATAATAATGTTACCTTGTTAAGGTGTCACTACACGAAAAATAGAATTTTACAGCGCTTTTTATAAGCCATTTACAGCGCTTTTTCAAACAAAACAAAAAAACGCTGTAAAATCAAGTGCTATAAAAAGATACAACAGCGCTTTTTAAAATAAAAAAACGCGCTATAAAAAATGTAGATATATTCCGCGCTTGTTATGCACATTTTACATCGCTTTTTCAAATAAGCGTTGTAAAATGCGCACTCAATATATGCATTATAATGCACATTTTACAGCGTTTTTTCAAATAAGCGTTGTAAAATGTGCACTCAATATATGCATTATAATGCACATTTTACTGCGCTTTTTCAAATAAGCGCTGTAAAATGTGCATTTAATATATGCATTGTTATTCACCTTTTACAGCGCTTTTTCAAATAAGCACTGTAAAAGGTGTTTTTATTTTTTTAATTTAAAAATGTTGTAATTTAAATTTTAAAAAAGCGTTTTTTGGTTTTTTATGGCATTTTTTTAGAAAGCAATGTCTTTTAATTTTTTTTCCAAAATCATTTTCATCCAGAATCAGTTCACACAACAACAGAACATATTCAGATACATATATAACTTAACTACATATACATATTTAGATATTGTACAACAACACATATTCAGATACTGTGCCCTATTCATATACATATAACTAACATTATTACACAGAACAGAACTAGCTACCATATAATATTCAGATCCCTTGCAGCATGCTATTTCCCAGAAAATCAAATAATTTTCATTTCAAGCACATACTGACATCAGTCTTCCTTTAATTCAATTAAATCTTTCTCAGAGTATGTTGGACTGAAATTGTCAAAGTACTGTGCAATATAAAAATTGAACATAAATAAGTTAGAATCAAATATATACATAATTTATATATGAAAATCAAATAATGAAAATATCGTACCGTTTCTTGGATAATAGTTTGATTCCTATCAGCAATCTCCTTCATGAATCGCAATACATAGTACCCACAGTCGATGTTGTTCGTTTGACGAGGGCACTATTAAATAAAACATATAAGTCAATAAAATATTTATGCATTGATTGTAAAAGCATATATTTGTAAATGAAAATTTAAAGGCATATATTTCAAACCTTTATTGGAATCCATGTGATATTATTAGACTTTTGCTTCGACACTGTAGCACCTCTTTGAGCTCGAAAAACTAGTAAAGCACTATCGAATAAATAAATGTGATTATTATAGCATTAACAAACACATTGTTTATACATTAACAAACACATTACTTACGTGTCGAACATAGTCTTTATATCAGAGTTATTGTTGTAATTGTCGTGCAAGGGATCTAAATAGTATATAACTTCAGAGGTCGCATTGATTGCAAATAGCACCAAATGTGCCCTACAACAACAAAAATTTGGTTGGCAATTTTGTTTACACAACTAATAAATATAAGATCTAATAAATTAAAAAAAATATAAATAAATAATATATAATTACGTACCCTGAATTATATGGTGCAAAGAACAACTTATCTTTCTCTATATTTCCTAATAACATATCTACAATGTACTTTTCTACATTCACTGGATCGAGTTTACACATCGAAAGCTTATGCGGAGACATGAATGAATATCTACTTAAAAATCTGCGCAAGCACACCAACTTCTCATACAAAAACCTTCAATGAAAATTTCAACTAAGATTAATTACCAATAAATGCAATTAAAAGTATTTTTTTATCTTATGTACAAGCTGATGACAGTAGCACTCAGCTCCTTATGGTTGAGAAGTTCGTATATGTGCTCATTTTCAAGAAATTCTTCATACTCATCTCCGAATATAGCTTTATTCATGGTTATGATGTGTGAATCGTCGTTGCTGCCCATATTCCTTTTTACTTGGATGTCAAGACACGCCCCGTATTTAGTAAGGTATGGCTGACTTATTTTAGGAGCAGCAGCGACTGATTTTTCCCGACCCAGTTTTTTAGCTGCAACTTTGGCAGCTTTATTACCCTCCAGCTTTTGTAGTTTGTCAGCTTTATTACCCTCCAATTTTTGAGGTTGGCCGGCTTTATTTTGTTGTGCGGGTGGTTTATTTGATTGAATCTGAAAAAATAAGGTTAAATGTTAGTTTATTGAATCTGGAAAAATGACAAACCGTAGGGAATAAATGTGACAAACATTTTCGGGTGATGTAATTCACTCGTTTCTGGGAATCTTTTTATCATTCCCTTTAGGCTTTTTCAGAATCTAAATATAAATGTGAAATTAAAGTTAGCAGCGGAAAAAAAATCAGCAATTAAATATATATATCAATTAAACATACATTTCAATTAATTAAACATACCTTATCAAAGGCAACAAGATGTGTGGGCCATGCCACGTAACTACCAACTGCTTCGCCCAAAAACCTCATATCTGCATTGTTGTCCGGTATAGGCAACGGCGCATTTGGTTCCAAAGCAATGACAGGTGATACTTTGACATGGCCCGTAGGGATCGGTGTGTTGTGCAATACTTCTCCCGAAGTATTGTACAATGTTCCCTTTCCGACCTTCCGATGAGTAGGGGAGGATAAGTATAGAACGCATGGAGTGACACTCTAAATCAATGGTTAATACATAAGTATGGTTAACACATAAGTAATTACATAAGTAAGTAATTAATTACCTCGGGAAGAGTTTTGAGACCAATGTTGCAACTCGCGTTTTCACTCTCCATTCGGAGCTAATCCGGGAGTTGCTTGTCTTTATTCGTTTTCACCAAGAGTGCCACTTGCTCTGATAGGAGTTTGAGCTTCTATAATACTTCCTCATTGGATGGATTTTGGCGCTTCTCTTGTGAAAAATAGCTTTTAGGAGTTATGCCAAATCATTTCCCCCTCACGTGACCGGAATATTTAGGAACATTTTCCGAACTTTGTTCGATATTCTCCTAAAATACATGTAGGATTAAAAAGATAAGTTCAATATCATTTTTAAAATACAATATTAAAAAATATTAAAGTGATAATATACTTACACAAAGTTCTATTACTTTTTGAACATTTTCGTTATCAACCATTCCGTCCTTATTTACATGAGCTTCCTTCCACAAGATATGACGACCCAACGGTTGATCGGATTGGGTGTCTTGTCGCTATTCGTTAAGATCATAAACAAAATATTAGTTAGAAACTATAGTTTATAATACAAATTCCTTCATTATATAAAAGTGATGTTTAATTACTTACAAGTTTTTGCTTTAGACGTGCATATCCCATACGTGATTTTTTGTATAGGTGTGTCGGATTTCTTGCCCTCTCGCGATTTGCCTTACTTATATTCTATATAAAAAAAATAACAATTGTGTAAAAATTTAAAATACGCTATGAATATGAATAATAAAACACAAATGCTAATAAATTAATCACTTACCACAAACGCGGGGTCGGAACATTTTGATACAAATGCACTCCATTCTTCATTTGATATATAATGTTTATATATTCTTGGAGCTTCTGCATTCATATTTCTCTCACTATCTTTCAGATAGAAATTTGAGAGGTGAAATCTAAAACCCCGGTGTATTTTCCCGGCAACTCTTAAGACGTAATTCTTTCTCACCTCATCAAGAACAAAAGCAGTCTGCAAACGAAATAAAGATATAGTTTGAGTAAAGTATTTCAATGGAAAAAATTATAAATGACAAAAGAGTGGAGCAAAAAATTTACTTGTATATCATTCCATAGTACATCTTTCGCATCCTTCAACGCCTTATCTCTCCAATTATCGATTGTAATGGGGATATTCTGACAAACAACAGCCCCAATGTAACTTACAAACATGGAGCTGTTGGGGTCGATTGGCTGATCACTCTCATGCCATCCAACCTAATAAACTCATATAGTAAGTACATGCTTTCAAAAAAGATAAAAAAAATAAACAGCAAACAAAGTATAGTATACCTCAAATTTTATCCCTTTGCTCCTTGCTTTTATGAACTTTTGCATTATGGTTGCACCACGTTTGACTTCATTTTCGTAAGTCTTGGTGTTGACAACTTCCTCATTTTGACAATCCAAAGCCTTGTTAGAATCCATTTATCTACAAAAAGTTCAACATGTAGTTCAATATAACTTCAACAAGTTCAACATGCAATAGTCTAAGTACGTATCAGTATAAGTTCAACATGCATTTTAGTTATAACAAAAAATTAATAACATCAATACCTGAATAGTGAGACGAAATACGTAGATGAAATATGTAGGGTTCGTAGGAGAAATGCACAGAAATACGGTTCGCAGAAACTGAAGTATGGTTCGAAGAAATACGTAATGAGGGTTACGTACATATTTCAATGAAAAGAGATTGTTTGTAATGGTAGAGATGATCGTGGATGGAAATAAGTTCGAAATGAGAGAGATGATCGTGGAAATATGGTTCGTAATGGAAGAGATGATAGGGTTCGCAAAGGAAGAGAAGAACGATGAAGAAGAGATGATAGTGAAGTTTACATAATGAAGAGGAAACTGAAGCGGTTTACTGTTATATATAAAACCCTATTGCAGCGCTTTTTTAGAAGCCTTTTACAGCGCTTTTTGGAAAAGCGCTCTAAAACACCAAACCTTTTAAATCGCTTGTTGTAAACGCGCTCTTAAAGACCTAAGCCTTTTACAGCGCTTTTTCAAATAAGCGCTCTAAAAAGCCTCCTTATTTTATTTTTAAAAGGCTCTTTTACATCGCTTTTTCAAATAAGAGCTCTAAAAGGCCTCCTTATTTTATTTTTCAATGGCTCTTTTACAGCGCTTGTAGAATAAGCGTTGTAAAAGACCTCTTTGTTTTCTTATGTTATATTATTGTTTTTTTTAAAGGCCTTTTACAGCGCTTTTTCAAATAAGCGCTCTAAAAGGCCTCCTTATTTTATTCTTCAATGGCTCTTTTATAGCACTTGTAGAATAAGCGCTGTAAAAGACCTATTTCTTTTCTTATGTTATATGATTGTGTATATTAAAGGCCTTTTACAGCGCTTTTTCAAATAAGCGCTCTAAAAGGCCTCCTTATTTTATTTTTCAATGGCTCTTTTACAGCGCTTATTATATAAGCGTTGTAAAAGACCTCTTTGTCTTCTTATGTTATATGACTGTTTTTTTAAAGGACCTTTAAACTTGGTATAAAACAAAACTTTGTGACCTCCTTAGTTTATATTCAGTTTAGTTCATGTAAATTACCTATATTTGGATTTTTTTTCAGTTCAGTTCATGTAAATGACTAGTTTATATTCAGTTCAGTTCATGTAAATTACTAGTTTATATTAAATTACATGAACTTAGTATAAAACACTAAGATCAAGCTAAATATAAGCAGAAAATAAATATAAGTAGAAAATCAAATACATGGCTGCTTATATAAAACAATTAAAACATATTCAACCAAATAAATTACATGAACTCATTTCAAATTACATGGCTTATATAAAACAATTAAACATGTATATTAAGATGCCCTTCTTCTTTTTCTGGTGGGATTCACATTTTTTTGTCCATTATTAACGATACGAAACGATGGATTAATCCAAATTCCCTCATCATGATCATCTCTAAGATATAAACCATCATCAGTTGAATCAATTTCATGTGGTTGTGATGTTGCAAATAAAAGATCATTACCAACATCTTCATCATTATTGTTATCATCACTTATGTTATTGGTTGATAGGACAACAGACCATTTATCATCAGCAGGATCAGTGACATAAAGCACTTGTTAAGCTTGTGACGCTAAAATAAAAGGCTCTTCTTTGTATCCCACCCTATTAAAATCGACAAGCAAGAACCCTGACTTGTAAGACCCATAATTTAAAGTATACTTTATGTATTTTAGTGGATTTTGGTATTGAACTCAAGGGCTTTTTAGCCAAGTTATTAATATTTTGGGAGTTTATATGACCAAAAAGATATTTTGATGCCGATTAGAATTACTCGTCGATGAATAAATTAAATTAACTGCGGTGAACCCTTTACGAAGAATTTAGTGCGTTACGGGTGAAATGGGAATTTAACAAATATCTAGATATTTTGAGATATTTGTTAAAAGTAATTAATATATATATAAATATCTTTATGTATATATTTGTTTGGGGAGAAAAGAAAAGGAGATAAAAAGGAACCCTCTCTTCTTCTTCGTTGATTTTTCTTTCTTTTTCTTTCTTTGGCTTCAAAGATAGAAACCCCAGGGTTAGTGGATAAGAAAGCAAGAATTTCTCAACTTCACTCTTCCTCGTTTCGAAAACAAAGAAAAACGGTATTAGGGATTTCAAAACCGTCAAACACAAACCTCCCCGTTTCATCTAGATCTAAGCTTCGTTTCGCGAAGAGATAGAAGGGAAAGTTGCTCACTACCATGCTACGGTGCTAGGGAACCAACTTTCGTGTGGACCCGTGATAGGTGGCACCTCGGTAATTGGTACTTTGGCCTCTGATAGGCGGTACGTTTACGATTTACGCTTTTTCTTTTAGTAAATCGTGTTGGCCCGTGATAGGTGGTACTTCGGTAAACAGTATTGACCCGTGATAGGTGGTACGTTTATGATTTACGCTTTTAGTAAATCGTGTGGACCCGTGATAGGTGGCACCTCGGTAATTGGTACTTTGGCCTCTGATAGGCGGTACGTTTACGATTTACGCTTTTTCTTTTAGTAAATCGTGTTGGCCCGTGATAGGTGGTACTTCGGTAAACAGTATTGACCCGTGATAGGTGGTACGTTTATGATTTACGCTTTTAGTAAATCGTGTGGACCCGTGATAGGTGGCACCTCGGTAATTGGTACTTTGGCCTCTGATAGGCGGTACGTTTACGATTTACGCTTTTTCTTTTAGTAAATCATGCTGACCCGTGACAGGTGGCACTTCGGTAAACAGTATTGACCCGTGATAGGTGGTACGTTTATGATTTACGCTTTTAGTAAATCGTGTGGACCCGTGATAGGTGGCACCTCGGTAATTGGTACTTTGGCCTGTGATAGGCGGTACGTTTACGATTTACGCTTTTTCTTTTAGTAAATCATGCTGACCCGTGACAGGTGGCACCTCGGTAAACAGTATTGACCCGTGATAGGTGGTACGTTTATGATTTACGCTTTTAGTAAATCGTGTGGACCCGTGATAGGTGGCACCTCGGTAATTGGTACTTTGGCCTCTGATAGGCGGTACGTTTACGATTTACGCTTTTTCTTTTAGTAAATCATGCTGACCCGTGACAGGTGGCACTTCGGTAAACAGTATTGACCCGTGATAGGTGGTACGTTTATGATTTACGCTTTTTAGTAAATCGTGTTGACCCGTGATAGGTGGCACCTCGGTAATTGGTACTTTGGCCTCTGATAGGCGGTACGTTTACGATTTACGCTTTTTCTTTTAGTAAATCATGCTGACCCGTGACAGGTGGCACTTCGGTAAACAGTATTGACCCGTGATAGGTGGTACGTTTATGATTTACGCTTTTTAGTAAATCGTGTTGACCCGTGATAGGTGGCACCTCGGTAATTGGTACTTTGGCCTCTGATAGGCGGTACGTTTACGATTTACGCTTTTTCTTTTAGTAAATCATGCTGACCCGTGACAGGTGGCACTTCGGTAAACAGTATTGACCCGTGATATGTGGTACGTTTATGATTTACGCTTTTTAGTAAATCGTGTTGACCCGTGATAGGTGGCACCTCGGTAATTGGTACTTTGGCCTGCGATAGGCGGTACATTATGATTTACGGCCCTTCGAGGAGGGTTTTGGTTTGGAATTCCGAGTCCATGCATTTTGGCATATATGCATTGCATTAGGGTGCTTGGCACGCGAGTCGTGTTTGATTCAAGTTTATGATTGAGTGTTTTGAATTTGAGTTGTCGTGGAAATTGTGTTTGTCTGTGAGAGACTGCACATGTGTTTGTCCGTGAGAGACTGCACCCTGATAAATTGTGTTTGTCAGTGAGAGACTGCACAGGTGTTTGTCCGTGAGAGACTGCACCCTGATAAATTGTGTTTGTCCGTGAGAGACTGCACAGGTGTTTGTCCGTGAGAGACTGCACCCTGGTAAATTGTGTTTGTCCGTGAGAGACTGCACAAGTGTTTGTCCGTGAGAGACTACACCCTGGTAAATTGTGTTTGTCCGTGAGAGACTACATAGGTGTTTGTCCGTGAGAGACTACACCCTGGTAAATTGTGTTTGTCCGTGAGAGACTACACTCTGGTAAATTGTGTTTGTCCGTGAGAGACTACACCCTAGTAAATTGTAATTGTCCATGAGAGACTACACTCGTGTTCGTTCGTGAGAAACTGTACGTTTAGGATTTACGCCGCTCGCGGAGGGTTTTGTTTGGAATTGTGTGATAGCATGTTTGATTGCAAAACTATTTCGAAGCACATGATGTTGTAGTGATTGTGTTGAAATTGCTAAGTGTTATGTATTGATTATCGTGTGTAAGTGTGATGGATTGTAAAACTATTTCGAAACCCAATTTTTCGTGGTGATCGGGTAGGAATTGCTAAGTGTTAAGATGTGGAATTGTGTATGAATGATTTTGAATTAGTTTATGTATTTTTGGAAGAATATGAAGGGAAATCGATTTCCCAATCGATTGGATGGGTTACAGGGACTTCCCTAATTTGACATAATCGATTTGCCAATCGATTTTATAATATGTTTTTCAAAACCACTTAAGAAATCGATTTGGAAATCGATTTGGCCATACAGGAATTGAGCAAAACTGACAAAATCGATTGGCATTAAGTCAGGGGCTCAGTTATTTATTCAATCGATTTCCCAATCGATTGAATTAAGCCCATAGTTCAAATTTCACTAAAAACCTTTAGGAAATCGATTTGGAAATCGATTGGCTTAGTAGTAATTCTTATTTTGAGTTAGATAACAGATTGCTCATTGATTTATCAATGTCTTGATTAGTTATGTATTACTTGATGGATTGAGAACTTTATTTTGATTTCATTTTTAATTGGCAAGCATGATATGAACTTTTAGCATATGGAAAATCCTTTTAAGGTGCATGCTTAGTTGAGAGGTTATTTTGTGCATTTAAAAACTTAAATGTTATGTGTTAACTGTTAATTTCGTTTGGTGACCCTTTACAACTATTGTGGAAATCTGGGCTTTGCCCTCAGATGAGAGTCAGGACGATCCTACCGGTTTGTACCCTACGGATGGGAATGTAGATGGGATTACTTGACTGGAGCTATGTTAGGAGGATCTCACGGGGCGCGTGGAGATCACTCAGGGTGTATAGCTATAGTTTCTTTTGAAGAATGATCAGATTAGGATGACATAGAGGGAACAAATGTTTTTTTGGATTACGTTATTTTGAATTGGAAAACTGTACCTTTACTAATATTGTCAGTATGACATCTTAGTTGAATGGGTTCCATGTATCATCTGCTGTTGTGTAAATACTTTGGATTCATATATTTTGAGAAACTTTTCCGCTGCTTGTAAATTATAATGACTCAATTATTTATCCAAGGGTATTACCTTATTTAATTCTCTGATTTATTTTAATTTCTTTTGAAAAAAAAATACACCCTCGCTTTCAAAATCGGGGTGTTACATTGTGGTATCAGAGCTTTGGTTTGATTTTCTTTGGGGGTTGTGGAACCTTTGGTTATAGATTGTAGGTCAACCTGTAGGTTGGGAGTTGTTATCTGATCATGCGTCGGTTTAGGGTGTTTGGGTTGTCAAGTCCAAAATATTATTATGTGTTGATATATTCGAAACTTAGTTTTGGAATTATTTGAAGTGGTGTTAACATTTCTTCTTGATGTTGGTTTTTCGGAAACACTACCTCCAAGAGAGAACGACGTTGCAAGGATGAACGTCAGTAGGGATGATCTAATGGTTGGAGCTACAAATAACATGGTGGTTTTGTTGTTGCACGAACTGCTGCAAAGACTCTGCGGGATCTGGAGAAGAGGAAAAGAGAGATCTGTGCTCTTAAGATTAAGAGGGTTAGAATATTTTTGTCGTTACCATCCTCCAAAGTTCAAGGGTGATGAGGACTCAGGAAAGGAGTTGACTAGTGGATTCAAGAAGTGGAAAAGATCTTCGAGATGATGGATTGTCAAGCAGAGTTGAAGAAAATCATGACGGCATGGAATTTATAAAATGGTTCCAAGGACACAGAAGCTATGTGTTGGTGTAAACTCGAAGATGATGAGTATGGATGGATTAACATTAGACTAATAAGGGATTTCAAGTAAAGATCTAAGTTGAGGACTTTTGTTAAGAAAAGTATTAGATGTTTTCCTGGTAGATTTCAGGATGAAACTGGATGAAGTTTGACAACTGTCAAAGAGATGTGAACATCATGGAATTGTTGAGAAGATGAGGCTTCCATTTGGGATAACATTTGGTGCTTAGGTGTCAATGAAAGAGACTGGTATTGAAGTTAAGGGAGCGTTGCACATTAGGAGTGAATACTCCTTTGGATAGATAAAATACGCTTTGAGGAATTGTCGATACCTTGAGGGGAAAAGTCGAGCATTCGAGTTAGACTAGATTCACAACTTGGATTATTAAGTATGAATCTCATAACGAGTGTAGGAGTGAGACCATGTATTTAGTTGATAAGTGACAAATCTCCTGGTGGTTTAGG
>NC_021160.2:34663651-34664258 GCF_000331145.2 Cicer arietinum | reverse complement strand
GGAATAAGAATCCAGCGAGTGAACCAAATATTGGAAAAGGTACCAAGAAATTTGTGGAGCAACACATAGAGATGTAGCTTATGACAATTAAAGATTGACGAAAGGAATTATCTCACCTATAACTCAGACATTATTATTATAAAGGTATGCCAATGATATGAAGACATTACTTGAGTGCATGTCATGGGGATTGTTATTGTGTTCGTCAATCAAAGGAAGTTTGTGTGTCCCAAGTGGTATAGTCTTTGGCTTGTTTTCGAAAATATTTGAGGGAGTTTTGATCACCAAGCATATGTGGGGATGGAATTATTAAATTTATAACTGGAATAACATACCGATAAGAACACTACAGTTTGATGTAGTTGTACGACTTAAGAAAAATCGAGGATTTGTAGACAAGGGAGAAATTTAGGAGTTCTCGAATGTAGTGATTGTTTTGTGCTCAGTGTGTTGGGGTCATTCTAAGTGTTTCAGTTTGGTACCAAATGGATGTTTCGTACCAAGTAGATACCAATGAGACTACTTGACATAGGTATGGGATATGTTACTTCGTCGACGGGATCAAAGTTATAGGAAAATAAGGGAAATTCAATGAACTTTGAGAAGA
>NC_021160.2:34662896-34663151 GCF_000331145.2 Cicer arietinum | reverse complement strand
TATATATTTGTTTGGGGAGAAAAGAAAAGGAGATAAAAAGGAAGGAAGGAAAAAGAAAGAGAGAAAAAGGAAAGAAAGAGAAAGAGAAAGGAAAGAAAAAGTAAAAACTCTTCTTCTTCCTCTGCCGCGCGAACACCTCTTTCTCCCTCTCTTCTTCTTCGTTGATTTTGCTTTCTTTTTCTTTCTTTGGCTTCAAAGATAGAAACCCCAGGGTTAGTGGATAAGAAAGCAAGAATTTCTCAACTTCACTCTTCC
>NC_021160.2:34659692-34662804 GCF_000331145.2 Cicer arietinum | reverse complement strand
TTCGTTTCGCGAAGAGATAGAAGGGAAAGTTGCTCACTACCACGCTACGGTGCTAGGGAACCAACTTTGGAGGCGACGTTGCGAGCGGAGATTTTACCGGATTTACTCGCGGTACCGTAATCGCACGTTAAAGCTAACGTGAAGGTAAGGGCTTCTTCCAAACTTCTAGTTTGCATTTAGGGACTTATCTGTGGTTGTGTGGATAAGAATTTGTTAGGGTTGAAGTGTTGATTTGGGGGAAAATGAATCTAACGCTTTATGGGTAAAATCTTATAGTTAGGTTTTGGTTATATTGATGAATGTTTCGTGGAAAATGAATTTAAACTCATTTATGTATGATTTTGAGTAAATGAAACTTTTTGTGTTTGAGTGGTGGATTGTGTTGATTTGTGTTCGTCGTATTTGACGTGTTCTTAATTAATACTGATGAAATTTGATATGTGTATGGTTGGATTTTGTGGAGAAATGAATTGATGTGTTTTGTTGTGGATCGTGGATTGAATTTGATTATATGTTTGAGTTTGTTTGGTGTGGAATTTGAAAACCATTAGAGTTAAACGAGTATTAATACGTTTTTGGTAAATTGTGCTGACCCGTGATAGGTGGCACCTCGGTAAACAGTACTGACCCGTGATAGGTGGTACGTTTACGATTTACGTTTTTGGTAAATTGTGCTGACCCGTGATAGGTGGCACCTCGGTAAATAGTACTGACCCGTGATAGGTGGTACGTTTACGATTTACGTTTTTGGTAAATTGTGCTGACCCGTGATAGGTGGCACCTCGGTAAATAGTACTTTGGCCTGTGATAGGCGGTACGTTTACGATTTACGCTTTTTCTTTTAGTAAATCGTGTTGACCCGTGATAGGTGGCACCTCGGTAAATAGTACTTTGGCCTGTGATAGGCGGTACGTTTACGATTTACGCTTTTTCTTTTAGTAAATCGTGTTGACCCGTGATAGGTGGCACCTCGGTAAATAGTACTTTGGCCTGTGATAGGCGGTACGTTTACGATTTACGCTTTTTCTTTTAGTAAATCGTGTTGACCCGTGATAGGTGGCACCTCGGTAAATAGTACTTTGGCCTGTGATAGGCGGTACGTTTACGATTTACGCTTTTTCTTTTAGTAAATCGTGTTGACCCGTGATAGGTGGCACCTCGGTAAATAGTACTTTGGCCTGTGATAGGCGGTACGTTTACGATTTACGTTTTGGTAAATTGTGCTGACCCGTGATAGGTGGCACCTCGTTAAATAGTACTTTGGCCTGTGATAGGCGGTACGTTTACGATTTACGCTTTTTCTTTTAGTAAATCGTGCTGACCCGTGATAGGTGGCACCTCGGTAAACAGTACTGACCCGTGATAGATGGTACGTTTACGATTTATGTTTTGGTAAATTGTGCTGACCCGTGATAGGTGGCACCTCGGTAAACAGTACTTTGGCCTGTGATAGGCGGTACGTTTACGATTTACGCTTTTTCTTTTAGTAAATCATGCTGACCCGTGATAGGTGGCACCTCGGTAAACAGTACTGACCCGTGATAGGTGGTACGTTTACGATTTACGTTTTGGTAAATTGTGCTGACCCGTGATAGGTGGCACCTCGGTAAACAGTACTGACCCATGATTCAAGTTTATGATTGAGTGTTTTGAATTTGAGTTGTCGTGGAAATTGTGTTTGTCCGTGAGAGACTGCACAGGTGTTTGTCCGTGAGAGACTGCACCCTGATAAATTGTGTTTGTCCGTGAGAGACTACACCCTGGTAAATTGTGTTTGTCCGTGAGAGACTGCACAGGTGTTTGTCCGTGAGAGACTACACCCTGGTAAATTGTGTTTGTCCGTGAGAGTCTACAACTTGGTAAATTGTGTTTGTCCATGATAGACTACACTCGTGTTCGTTCGTGAGAAACTGTACGTTTAGGATTTACGCCGCTCGCGGAGGGTTTTGTTTAGAATTGTGTGATAGCATGTTTGATTGCAAAACTATTTCGAAGCTCATGATGTTGTAGTGATTGTGTTGAAATTGCTAAGTGTTATGTATTGATTATCGTGTGTAAGTGTGATGGATTGTAAAACTATTTCGAAACCCAATTTGTCGTGGTGATCGCGTAGGAATTGCTAAGTGTTAAGATGTGGAATTGTGTATGAATGATTTTGAGTTAGTTTATGTATTTTTGGAAGAATATGAAGGGAAATCGATTTCCCAATCGATTGGATGGGTTACAGGGACTTCCCTAATTTGACATAATCGATCTGCCAATGGATTTTATAATATGTTTTTCAAAACCACTTAAGAAATCAATTTGGAAATCGATTTGGAAATCGATTTGGCCATACAGGAATTCAGCAAAACTGCAAAATCGATTGGCATTAAGTCAGGGGCTCAGTTATTCATTCAATCGATTTCCCAATCGATTGAATTAAGCCCAGAGTTCAAATTTCACTAAAAACCTTCAGGAAATCGATTTGGAAATCGATTGGCTTAGTAGTAATTCTTATTTTGAGTTAGATAAAAGATTGCTCATTTATTTATCAATGTCTTGATTAGTTATGTATTACTTGATGGATTGAGAACTTTATTTTGATTTCATTTTTAATTGGCAAGCATGATATGAACTTTTAGCATATGGAAAATCCTTTTAAGGTGCATGCTTAGTTGAGAGGTTATTTTGTGCATTTAAAAACTTAAATGTTATGTGTTAACTGTTAATTTCGGTTGGTGGCCCTTTACAACTATTGTTAATTTCAGATGAGAGCCAGGACGATCCTACCGGTTCGTACCCTACGGATGGGAATGTAGATGGGATTACTTGACTGGAGCTATGTTAGGAGGATCTCATGGGGCGCATGAAGATCACTCAGAGTGTATAGCTATAGTTTCTTTTGAAGAATGATCAGATTAGGATGACATAGAGGGAAGAAATGTTTTTTTGGATTACATTATTTTTAACTGGAAAACTGTACCTTTACTAATATTGTCAGTATGACATCTTAGTTGAATGGGTTCCATGTATCATCTGTTGTTGTGTAAATACTTTGGATTCATATATTTTGAGAAACTTTTCTGTTGCTTGTATATTATAATGACTCAATTATTTATCCAAAGGTATT
>NC_021160.2:34643887-34659187 GCF_000331145.2 Cicer arietinum | reverse complement strand
AATGTGTAGCCGTTAATAACATAACCAGTGTAAGAAAAGACATGTAAACTCGGACCATTTGCTAGCCACCTCAATCTCTGTGAAATTGATCTGGGGTATATATCAAACTTTGACTTTATGTGATTATTTAACGATGTTATAAAACTTCGATTGTGCTCTCGAGCTATCCAATTTTGATTCCTATTCATGTTCAAACGAGATAACTGATCCATGTGTATTGTAACATACGGTTGAAACACATCATCATTGTGCAGAACATACAATTGTGCCTGCTCCATTCTGTCCTTGATATAGTCATTATTCTCCTTCCAATTATCCCTTCTCCTGATATTCTTCCCGAATGACAAAACATGGGAAGCCCTATGGATTCAACAATGGACAGATATTCAGTATAAAATTCAGCAGCTTCTTCAACAATGTACCGTTCAGCAATACAATCTTCTGGTCGACTTCTACTTTTTACGTACCCTTTTAATATTTTCATATATTGTTATATCGGATACATCCATCTCATATAAGCTAGCCCACAAAGTTGTGTCTCCTTAACCAGATGAACAGTAAGGTGAACCATTATATCAAAAAACGATGGTGGGAAATACATTTCAAGCTCAAACAAAGTAACAACAATTTCCCTCTGCAATGTCGGTAATTTCTGAGGATCGATCACTTTACTAAAAATTTCCATGAAGAAGAAACATAATCTAGTTAAGGCTCGTCGAACTTTTTCAGGTAAAACGGAACGTATACCTATTGGTAGCAAATGCTCCATTAGAATATGAGAATCATGGGTCTTCAAACCTTTTAACTTGAGGTCTTTCATACAAACCAAATTTTTAATGTTTGAAGAGTATCCTTCTAGAACTTTAACTTCGTGTAGAAATTTACATAAAACAATTTTTTCCTTTCTAGATAGAGTATGAGCGGCTTGAGGTAGATATGTGCGATTTCCTTTCTTTACGGGACCCAATTCATTTCTTATTCCCATATTGACCAAGTCCAATCTTGCATTGATGTCATCTTTAGACTTTCCTGGAACATTGAGTAACGTACCAATAACACTATCAAATACATTTTTTTCAATATGCATCAAATCGAGGAAATGTCTTATATACAATGACTTCTAATATGGCAATTCAAAGAAAATTGACTTTTTCTTCAACCCAGTTTTGATCAGCTCACCCGCAAAAGGAGCTTTACCTTCCTTTTGATCAGCTCACCCGCAAAAGGAGCTTTACCTTGCTCAAATTTATTGGTCAAACCTTGTACTTTTTCAAGTATTTGATATCCAGTCGGTGCTAAAGGAGCTTTACCTTCCTCTGATTTTCCATTGAATGCATTTCTCCACCCACGATACTGATGACTATAAGGTAAAAATCTACGATGTCCAAGAAATACATTCTTCTTACAATGTTTCAACCGCATCCAACTTGTACTCTCTTCACATATAGGACATGCACACTGACCTTTAATGCTATATCCTTATAAATTACCATATGTTGAAAAATCATTAATTTTGCCGAACAACATAGCCCTCAAATTGAAACATTCTTTCCTATATCCATCATAAACTTCCACACCTATCTCCCACATAATTTTTAAATCTTCAATTAAAGGAGTCAAGTATATGTCGATATCATTCCCCGATTGTTTGGGTCCATAAATTAACAGAGACAATATCATAAACTTACGCTTCATACATAACCATGGAGGTAGGTTATAAATCAACAAAATCACAGGCCACGTGTTGTGTGAGATGCTTTGAAGACCATGTGGATTCATTCCATCAATAGAAAGTGTCTGTCTTAGATTTCTTGACTCTATCCCGAATTTAGGATACTCGTGATCAATTTTTGCCCATTATGGGGAATCTGCAGGGTGTCGAAACTTTCCATCTTTAATTCTTTCATCTGCATGTCATGTCAAGTGTTTTGAATCTTCTTCACTGAGATACATGCGCCTAAATCTTGGTATTATAGGAAAATACCACACGACTTTTGCTAGAGTAGATTATTTCTTCTTATATCGAGAGACATTGCATTTCGGACACGCCTTTAGTAATTCATATTCGTTTTGAAATAAAATGCAATCGTTAGGACACGCATGAATCCTTTCGTAACTCATGCCAATAGAGCACAAAATCTGTTTAGCCTCGTAGGTTCGACTGGGAAGTTCGTTATCATCTGGCAACATATCTTTTAAGAGTGTTAATAATTTTGTGAAGCTTTTATCAGACCATCCATTACTCGTTTTTAAGTTGTACAACTTTAATATCGCTGACAGTCTTGTGAATTTAGTACAACCATTATATAATGGTTTCTCTGCATCACTCAACAAACTCTTAAACATTTCATGACAATCCCGAAGATCTTCTTCAACTGCTTTTGCAATCTCCTCAACTCGGTCTGGCTCATATGTATCTGTATTGAAGTCAGTTGAAGCATATGTCGAACCATTCTCAAAATTAATGTTTCCTTTTTTTTCTCACCATGTCTTATCCAACATGTATAGCTTTGATCAATTCCATTCCATACTAAATGTTCTTCCAATTCATCTTCTCTAACGCGTTTTCCAAAACAACATTTTAAACACAGACAAACGACTCTATTTGGATCTTTTGCATTCTTCACTGCAAGCTCAACAAACTCCTTCGCTCTATTTTTATACTCTTTTGACAATCGATTGGCAGACATCCATTTCCGGTCCATATTATATGACCTATATAAATGCAGTTACAAAAATAATAAGCTACCGATAACATTATACCAATATATAGTACACATATCTAATATTGGAAAATGGAAACCAAGGTCCATTATTATGTAACAATTTCAAAACAGAAAAGATTTCAAAACATAACAGATCAACAAATTTCAAAAAGAAAATATTTATTATGTAACAATTTATTAGTTTTCGTGACAACAACAAATTAATAAATACAGTACCTGAGACAACGTATCCAATTTTTTTTAAAGGAGGAGCAGTAGATGGCCGCACATTACGTAGAAGAGATGAGGGTTCCCAGAGTAGAGGTGATGAGGGTTCGTAAATTTGTTTTAAATTTGTTTTTATTTATTTAAAGTAAATGATTTTTATTTAAAGTGAATGATTTTACAACGCTTGTAGAATAAGCGCTCTAATAGGTCCTTCAATTATGTGACCTTTTACAGCGCTTGTATCAAAAGCGCTCTAATAGGTCATTTATTTATTTGAAAGTGCATGTCTTTTACAGCGCTTGTAAAAGAAGCGCTGTAATAGGTCATTTAATTATTTGAAAGTGCAAGTCTTTTACAGCGCTTGTCAAAAAAGCGTTGTAAAATATTATGTGAGGGCGCTTCATTTTACAGCGCTTGTGTAAAAGCGCTGTAAAAGTCTTGTAAACATTATGCGCAAACGCTATATGACCCTACAACAGCGTTTTTTCCACAGCGCTTGTCAAAAAAGCGTTGTTATATGCTCCGTTATTTTTAAAATATATTTACAACAGCTCTTGTATTTAGTAAGCGCTGTAAAAAAGGCGCGCTATAAAATGTCATTTTTGGCGTAGTGTGTTTTACAGTTAATCTTGGCATTCACAATTCTATTTTTGTTGAGCTTATGGTATAATGGTGGCTAAAGAGTTGTCTTGGAAAAGAAGTAAGCGTAACTTATGGATTGATTCTGATTCTCAAATTTCTATTATGGCTCTTAAAAATAATAACATGGTCCTTTGGATTCTAAAAAATAGTTGATTGAATTGTATGCATCTAACTTCTAAAATGAATTTGGGGTTGTCGATTATGGCTCTCATACTTATAGAGAGGGGAATCAATGCATTGATAAGATTGTCGATTTGGGGTTGCAAGTGACTAATTTGTCTTATTCCTCGTAATGTGCTTGACGTGTTTAGTAGAAATAGATTGATACTTCCAGTATGTATATTTACTTAATATTTTATTATGGTTTCACCCTAATTATGTGTTGTTTCATTGCGCTCTTTTTCCTTTACCATGCATTAGTAGAATTTTACTTTTTTTAAATCGGTTAAAATGTACATTTTAAGTCGCTTTTGTGTCAGAGTTAACAACAAACTCTCGTTTCATGAACCAATTTAACAAAGCTTTGTCTTGTTAAGTCAATTCAACTTAACCGACTTAAACATCATAAATAAAGTTCAACAAATCATCTTTTTAAATTGGATCTTTTGATCAACTGACTTATTAGATAGAATTAAAATAATTATTTTTTTAATAAATTTTTCATTTTATTTTTTTGCTCATGATCCATACAAATATACAATGAGTTTGGCATAATGATTTCATCTCTAGTCTCTAAATAAAAGAAAACAAAATAATAAAGAGTTTTAAAAAAAATGAGTTTGTCATATCATTTTTTGTTTACTTTCTTTTCCATAATATATATCTCTCACCTTAAATAAGATGTTATTATCTGAAGATGAACTTATGATTATATATATTAATCATTCTAGCAACCTAAGATGTCAAAATTATTGTTATATATCAACAATTATAATTGTAGAAAATTATTTAAAAAAATTACTTACAATGATGTCTCTACATAAATAAAGTTTATTATTCAACAAACAAGAACTTGATAACCAAACCTGAAATTATGGCAATAAAACGGCGGCGATTGTTGTGAAGTGGACAAGAGTAAAGCCACGAAGTGCAGTGTTCACGATGGTAGGAAAAGTGTAGAGTGCAATGGGTTAGTCTAGTGGAAGGATAAAATGATTAGTGTACGTGGTAAAATGATTAGTGTACGTGGTAAAATGATTATCCTTTTATTTTATGAAGTCGTTTACCTAGTTAACCGAATTAAATATAGAAGAAGAGAGATATATTAATTTTTTTTTATTGTCTCTCTTAAATCAGTTGCTAATATAATCGTATTAAATGTGTTTTATCTATTTACAAAATTAACACTGCTATGTTTTATTAACTTGTTTACGTAGACAACCGATTTAAATATACTTTCGTCTCACTTAAGTCTGGTACGTAGCACGTAAACAACTTAACTGATATTAAAAACTCAATTTTGGTTTTATCCCATTGGATTTTATTTGTAAGGTTTGTAACAAAGTAATTGATGTCATTCTACTATATGTACTTGTATTTTTTGACATAGTCCTCCCAAGAATTTTCTTTATTTTATTATAATATATTTATTTTATGGGTTAAATAAAATTTAAGTCAAAATTATTATTTCACTTTTAGTTCCCATAAAAAAACTTTGCACTTTTTAGTAATATTACATTTTTCAATTTTAATCCCTAATGTAGGAACTAAAAAATGCAAGAACATTTTATATAAACTAAAAGTTAAATATAATAGTTTTATAAGAACTAAAAACTTATTTCACCTTTATGTTGATGACTAGAAATAATAAGTGATAATTATAAAGTGTCAACATAGGATGAGATGATTATTAAAAATCATTTATACATATTAAATTGTAAGTTAAACTAACAAAGACTTCTCCAGTAAAAAAAATCATGCCTTTAGAAACTATCAAAAATTATGTATTATAAAAAATCCAAAATTCAAAAGAAATTATCGAATCAGCAGCCTTAATCAGCATAAAATCTTTAAGCTTTTATAAGAGAAATATAAAAATTAAAATGAAAATAAAATTAATAATCGTGCAATATATTATGAAGTTCTTAGTCTCCCAAAATTTATCAGGAATGTTCATATATATATATATATATATATATATATGTGCGCGCGCGCGCGCAAAAGTGAAAAGAAAAAATGGATTAAAAAATATCATATCAAACAAACAACTACAAAGTCAATGGCAATACGAAAAAATAATATGCAAATAGAACCATACAACCCTTATCTCACCATGAGAATATATAGATGGAAAGTTGTAGCTATAAAGAAAAAATCAATATCGATCTTTCTCCTCTCTTGAAAATTGTGAAATTAAAAGGTTATAAAACAAAGAAATTTATTACCACAAGTTATATATGTTTTATTTCCTTGCTATATATTGTCTTGACTAAAAGAATTTACATAATAAACCCAAAAAAAAAAAAACACCAACAATTTTATGAAATAGCTTAATCAATAAATTAACATAAGTGCAATAAGAGAGTGAAAATAAATTATGACACAAAAGAGAAGAAAACAATCATGTTGTAGAAGAGTGCAACAATATTATTTAAATAACTTCTCATAAAAAGTCATTTAAAGTATTTTATCTTTTTACTGTAATTTTTAAATAGTAAAATTTCAAAAAATTCTTAAAATGAAAATTTATTTTATGTAGCTTCTAAAAAAAATATTTTCAAGAAATATCTTTTTTAAAGAAAATATAATTTTTATTATGTTAAAATTTTTAATTTATTGAATATCAAAATTATTTTTAAAATTTATTACAAATAATTTCAAAATAGCTGCCACTATTTTTGAGATAATTATCATAAAAATTAATTTTTAAAAATATAAAATTAAAATCACTTTTTCTTTAATCTTATAACGAACGGTCCCGTAATATAGTTAAACGAATTACATTTTACTAAGAAAATAGTATTCACAAATATGTGCAAGGAAACACGTTTGGTATTAAGCTTCATAAGAAGGTTTCATTTGCATCGTGAAATGCATATAAATTTAGTGATATGTAATCATCGGTTGCAAAGATGATTATGTTTGTGCAAAGTGATCAGTATTTATTGATTTAATATATCAATATAAAAAAATTAAAGAGATGCTACAATTTTAAAAAATTAAACACTAATCATGGATACTTGAAATCTCTCTGACCCAAAATAATATAAGGTCGGTTAAATTACATCTTTGGTCTATTAACTTAATTTTAGTTAACGTTTTAGTCATTTATTTTTTTTTTTCTTTTCGATTTGGTCCTTTATTTTCATTTTAAATGACAATTTAATATTTTATGTTTTAAAATATCAACAAGGTTATCCTTTTTTATACAAAAATTCAAAAAAAAATATCATCAAAATTTTCAAACAAAACCCATAAAATTAATAATCATCTTTAATATAATACAAATTTCATCAAATCCATAACTCAAATATTCAAATAAACTCATATTTTCATATCCAACAACATCAAATAAAGAATGAAAATATGAGTTTATTTAATGATTTAAGTTATGAATTTGATTAAATTTCCAATTTTATTGAAGATGATAATGAATTTTATAGGTTTTGCTTGAAAATTTTGATGATTTTTTTGAATTTTTGATATTTTAAAACATTAAATATCAAATTGTCACTTAAAATTAAAATAAAGGACCAACTCGGGAAAAAAAATGTTGTTAACTGAAATTAAGTTAAGTGACCACGGATGTGATTTAACCTGAGGATGGTTTCGTGATGAATGGCGGTGAGAGGATGGTTAGCAACAGATGAAGTCGTAAATAATTGGTTTCGCGATTGTGAATCGCGATGAAATGACGGTGATAGGTGATTAGCACGAGATGAATGGTTTTAGGATTTGTGGTGGGTTGAGAAAGAAAGAGAAACTGGTTGTCTGTAGAAAAATTAAATGAAAGCATCAAGAGAACCCAAGGCTTAATGGGAATAGTGAAAGAAAAAAAAGAGAAGTGGACGAAATAATTGAATCCGGTGAGGAATAAGTGTTGCTTTGGCTTAATTGCTTGAACCAGGTCTAGCTAGGTTGGGAGTCGATTAGCCCGAGTTGGAGTGTTGAGAAAGATTGGTTGAAGGAAATGGGGTTTGAGGGTTTCTTTGGGTAAACTGAAAAATAAAGAAATTTGATGGGAAAAATATTCAAATTCACTACTACACACTTCTGTTTTTTTTTATTTCTTTTTTTTATTAATTATTTCTTTTTTTTGATTAGTTATTAAATATTTCACATTTTCTACAAAAATATAATTCTTGCAAAAACTATTTCATATTTTTCTTTTTTTATTAATAAAGAAAATTAAATTATGTAATTAAAAAATAGTTAGCGACCGAAATTTTGGTCGCTAAAATTTAGTTGCTATTTCAATCTCTAAATTTTGTTAGTGACCGATTTAGTGACGAAATAATATTTAGTTTCAAGGTTTAAACTCTCGGTCGCTAGTGTGAAAGGCAAATTTTCTATTAGTAATATTTAGCAACTGAATTTTTTGTCGCTAAAATTCAGTTGCGATTTCAGTCTCTAAATCTCATTAGTGACCGATTTAGTGACGAAAAAATATTTAGTTTCTAGGTTCAAAATTAGGGTTTCTATTTCGGTAGCTAGTGTGACTGAAAATATTAAGTCTCTAAATCGGTCACTATAGGCGAAATTTCTAGTAGTGGAAATGCATCAAACTGATAGAGTGAAACTACAATTTGGACTACCTCAAGAAATTCCACATCCTCCAAGGAACATGAGAAATTATCATATGGTAGATTTGCATAAACAAGTTGACTATAGTTGGACATTATTCTACGAAAATGAGAACAAAGAGTGGAATGAAGGAGAAAATCATATTCTTCATGATCAACCTCTAAATGTTGAATTCAAACCAAGTTATGAATATATGGTTTGGTTTTGCAAAAATTTTAAACGATTTATTTCTGTAGAAAACCAATTGGTTGATCCTCGTGTCAATCCACCCCAACCTCAACCACAATGTAGCCAACATTTTTTCCAAAAATCAATACACAACACAACACAACAAAATCAATATTATATATCAACACCTCCTGACACTCAATTGCGTCCTCATACTTTTACCCACACACCACATCCTCATACTTTTACGCATACATCACATCAATCTTACGGGTTCACGTCAGGGGAACAATTTAATTTTGACAGCCAATAACCACATCAAAAAAACAATCGTCGACTATCATTTGCATCAAGCGAAGAGGAATTGTTGTATAACACTTTCAACACTCGTCATAATACACCTGAGTCCGCTACCTAGTTATTGAATAATATGTGTCAACAAAACTTTCAAATTCCAAGCTTTGGGAATGCGTATACTCCATTGAATCAAATATCCAATTGGACTCATGGTGGAAGTAGTTCTTCTGCAGCACTTCCTCCTAAACATCGTCAACAGCAAGAAGACGAAGATCAAGAAGAAGAAGAAGAACAAACTTGTGATGTACCAAGACATCATCAAAATACCGTACGTGTGAGAAAATCTTGGCAACGTGGTACTGGAGGTCACCTTCGACATTAATTATCGTAATTTTTGTAAAATTTGTGATGTTTTTTATGAATAAATTATGTAATTTAAACTTTTATCGTAATTTAAAATTTTGATTTATGTATTGTTATGAATTATATTAATTATATATATATATATATATATATATATATTATTTTTGTTATTTCAATAAAAATTGAAATAAACATTTAAAAAAAAAACTTTGAGAAATCTTCATTTGGAACTTGGGTTTCCTAAAATTTTATCGTAATTTAAAATTTCTATTTATGTATTTTTATGAATTATATTAATTATATATATATATATATAATATTTTTGTTATTTCATTAAAAATTGAAAGAAAAAAATTGAAATTTAAAAAAAAAAAAAAAAATCTTTGGGAAGTCGCCATTTGGAACTTGAATTTCCTTAAGGAAGTCGCCATTCCAAATGGCAACTTATAACTAAAAACAAAAAATTAAGAGGTATTTTGATATTTAATTTTCAAATGAGAGTACTTTGGTATTTTTTTTCTTCAGAAAAGGGTTATTCAAATAAAAGAGCCTAGTTTTAAAATTCCCAATAGTTATGAGGTGAAAAAGAATAAGCAAGAAATAAAAATGTAGAAGGATTATCCTTTTGAAGAGTCAAATAATTCATTAAATTGAAATAATATAAGATGCGCCAAACAAACACAAATATAATATAAATTAGGATAAATTACATTTGTGGTCCCTTAACTTAATTTCAGGTAATGTTTTAGTCCTTTATCTTCTTTTTTTTCCCGACTTGGTCCTTTATTTTAATTTTAAGTGACAATTTGATATTTTATATTTTAAAATTTCAACAATGTTATCCTTTTTTATACAAAAATTCAAAAAAAAAATCAATCAAAACTCATAAAATTAATTATATTCTTCATTATAATACAAATTTCATCAAATTCGTAACGCAAATCTTCAAATAAACTCATATTTTCATACTTTATTTGATATTGTTAGGAATAAAGGACTAAATCGGGAAAAAAAAAAAGATAAAGGACTAAAACGTTACCTGAAATTAAGTTAAGGGACCACATATGTAATTTAGCCTATAAATTATATTAGACGGTGAACTCATGCAATGAACGGATGAATAAATTTTTGGAGTTAATGTTTTGCTTTATATATATTGAGATGTATTTCATGTTTAAAATTTTATAGGTTAAAATATTTTGTTACAATCAAAACATGAATTATTAAAAAAGGATTAATATGTGTTCCACTCACTTAACATGTGTTTTCCTTTCATGATTCATTTTAAAACTATTATTTTGATGATCTCAAATATCATTACTTATTCATTAGTCCTTACAATATCATTGAAGAAGAAACATATTTCACTTCAAAAAAATATAAATCTAATATAAAATTACAAAAGATATTATCAAGTATACATCCATTATAACATAAAGAAAATATTGTTGAACATACAATTAATAAGAACTTTAAATGGTGGATTGCCAAACAAAAAATATAACAAATCAATCTAAATGTCAAACTGAGGACTTTGAGTAGCACTAGGTGAGAATACATTATGAAATCCACCCCAATTTTCTTGTACAAGGGAATACCAAAGCTACCTGCTAGAAAATTTAATTATGTATTGTCAAGTTCAAAATGATAAAGGATCTAAGCATATATTAAGAGCTTGTTTGAATTAGTTTCCAAAAACTGGTTTTTTAAGTTTTGAAAATTGAAAAACAAAAAATTTGGTTGACTACATGGTTTTGAAAAGTTATTTTCTATTTTATCATTTTTAAAATAAAATAAAAAACAAAACAGCTTTTACATATTTAACTTTTTACTATTCACTTTTTTAGAATTTAAAAAGCCACGGAGAACTTGTAATTTTCATTAATGGCAAAATGGAAATGTTGAGTAACTTTGAATTTTCTTTAAAATAAGGACGTAGTAAATATAAGTGGCATGCATTCATATGTGGTGACCGTAAAAAAACAATTGTATTTACGTTGTTAATTTGTTATGTATTTTTTTTATTACTAATACCACAACATGTAGTTAAGTAATTGGTTGAAGTTTTCAACAACAAAAAAAAAAACATTATTTTTTATTTGAATTTTCTTACTTAATAATAAGGATGGATTGAAATATTAAGTTCTAACACAATTGAAAAATGTTAATATTATTAAGTTAAATGTTTTGTCTTTGATTCGAATCTAGTATGAGTTTTATGGTAATATTTATCATCTTTAAACAAAAAAAATTGTAAAACGAATCAACTTATTTTAGATTTTAGAAAAAATTAAATTTGAACCAATAAAAAATAGTCAGTATTGTTTGGATTGATTTTTGCAATATTTTCTTATAAAATTCAAACCAATTAAAAATAGGTTAATTTTTTTAAGAAATTGAAAAAAGTGAAATTATTATTAACAATGATGATATTAATATTTATTTTATACATTTGTTTTATATGAAATTTTAACTGTCTCTTGAGATTATAATGGCAAGTTCTTATCACAAAAACTAACCCCTTAGAGACAAGAATAGGTTAATTTGGTTCAATCAGATTTAAAAATTTAAAATACGTTAAAAATCTTAAAAAGATAAACTTTTCTTAGAATATATACCATAGAATTTTCATACAATTAAAACAAATATATAAGTTATACAAAATAATAATATATAATGATAAAATATATATATATATATATATATATATATATATATATATAAGTACAACATGATTATGTTACTACACATTCAAATTTATCTAAAATATAATAGTTATTATAGTTTGATAATGGAATTATATTTTTTTAAATTAAAATTTATTAAAAAGATTTTATGGTTTCATCTATTGAGAGAAATTTTTTAAATAATCTTTATTTTTTCTATTAAAAATTGAAATTTATTGATAATAATGAAGATAGTTTTAGTATTATAAAAAACAATTATTGATGATTTTGCATAAATAAAATATAAAAAGATAATATTCAAACAATTAATACAACACATTTTCTTGTTTCGAATAAGATATCCAAAATTTCAATGAGTTGAATTTGACTTTATATAGGAGTTAGGTTCCTTATTTTTTTATATATTTGGTGTACCCCTATATGAGTATATACATTTTGAGATACTAGAGATATAAAGTAATACAAAGAGAAATGTGATAGATTGATGATGTGATAGAAAAAGAGATAGAGATAAAATAAAGTATTGAAAGGAGGTAGAAAATAAATTGTGTTCATGTATCATGGTTTTTTTTAAAGTAAAGTAATTTTAATTTTAATGTGTTAGAGGTGTTTTATTATAAATATTAAATTGTTTAGATTTTATAAGCTTAAAAGTTGTTCATTTAAAAAAAAAATTGAAAATCATATTTTGAAAACAATTTTACCAAACAAGTTTTTTTTTTTCATTTTCAAAATAATTTTTAAAAATAGGTGTACCAAATAGATTTTATTTCGTTATATTCTCAAAAATAGTTTCCAAAGATTAATTTTAAAAATAGAAAATCAAAACTCAACCAACATGCCCTTAACATAGGTGTTGTAGCTAAATATCACTAGAAGGGGGGGTTGAATAGGGATTTTGCTGTTAAAAACAATTTTTTAAGTGTTTTAAAAACTATCCTCTTGCAGAGGATGGCTAGCTCGAGGATGGGATTTTTAAATCGTTAGATCTAAGCTGAGTAAAAGAGTAGGAGCAGAATATGAGGGACACACACACAATTTTATACTGGTTCACCCAAAGATGGCTACGTCTAGTCCTCACACCCTTGTGAGATTTCACTAACTTTCAAAACAGATCAATCCTCAACCCGAGGATGATTACAACCGTGTATTATCAAGCTTCACCAAGCTTACAATCAATTTCCAAATATTTCCAAGCTTCACTCACTAGGAAATTACAAAGTAGAATGAGAGTGATTGATACTTAATACTTTCTCAAAAAGATATACAAAGATATAGTGTAGGATCAAAGAAAGTAATAAGAGAGGATGTGATTTGCTTCTTGAAAGCTTTAAGATGCTTGATCTTTTTATGCAAGTGTGTTGTGTGTCTTCCAATGGAGAGCTTGTATGCATTTTATAGAGATCCAAGCCCTTGATGACCGTTGGAGCTCATTTTCAAAGGATCCAAGGTTTTCATCAAAATTACAGAACTGCCACTCAGCTTGTTAGGCTTAGGCAGAACCATCCTCTTGCAGCATAGTCTTTGATCTTGACATGTCCTTGCTTTTTCTCTTTAATCAAAGTGCAAAGCTGTTTCTGAGCTGCATTTTTCGAAGTCTTTAAGGTCTAAGTTGGCTTCATCTTTTGAGGTGATGTGGACAAGAGAGAAAAAGCCACTTTATGACATAGGACTGTCATACTCAGTCCGAGGATCAGATCTGGCAGCAACATGTGATCTTCCATTTTTGGCTTGTTTCAAGTTGCCTTTTGCTAACTTGACTTCCTTATGAATAAAAACGTGCAAGCCCATTTAATGATCAGATTTTGACATTTGCACATGCTTGATAGGTTGCTTTCACTTTTGCTAGCCTTTCCTTTACATACTAGATCTAGCCATATTCACCTTTTTCTTTTGACCTTTTGACTCTAGCTTTGAATGCTTTGTTTATTCATTTTTGACATTGATATACAATTGAATAAACACAATATTCTGGTGAGAAATCAGATTGTCCAGATCTGGAGATATTGCAAATTGCAGCAATTTCCATCCTCGCGCATGCAGCAATTTCCATCCTCGCGCATGCAGCAATTTCCATCCTCGCGCATGCAGCAATTTCCATCCTCGCGCATGCAGCAATTTCCATCCTCGCGCATGCAGCAATTTCCATCCTCGCGCATGCAGCAATTTCCATCCTCGCGAATGTTTTATCTCCCCCCCAAATTATATGTGTAATAATTTTTAAAATTAAAAATTATTACTCCCCCTAGATGTATGCCAAAGTGTTGAAATAACATGATTCTAATCATACAAATGACATCATGATAATTAGATAATAATTTAAAGAGTTGTTCAACAAAGCATAAACATAACATGGGTTCATAAGTAACACAACAATATCACAACAGTTTTAACATCATGAACATAATCACTAAACGGAAAACATAAACATAAAAACATAATCATTCTCCCCCTGAATTTGGCAGCAGCAAAAAGAAATAATAACAGATTTAATCTGAGGAGGCTGGGTCATCTGATGAGGATGAAGGAGATAGAACATCAGAGTTTGGCTGGGCTGGTAGCTCAGGAGGATGATCTCCAGGAGCAATAGTAGGAACCAAGTGTTTGGTAACCCATTCAAGAATGAGCCCAAACTGAACCAAAGAATTCTGAAAATGAGTGAAGCGCTGAAGAATTTTCTTCTGGTCTTTCCTAATTAATTTTAGGAGTTTCATCTGCTTCGTGTTTTCCCCAAGCCTTGTGCTAGGAGCCGAGCCTTTAGGCTGGTCGTTGACACTGGAACTCTTATTCTGAGAGCTCCCAGCCTTGTCCTTTGACTGGTTATGAGTCATGGCAGTGAAGAAGGAGTCAAGGGAACTGAACACATCTGTAACCTCAGGGAGAGGTTGAGCAGTTTTGTCAAAGTTTGCAGCAGGAGGAATTTGTTGCGAAAAATCTGGTGGAGGGATTACATCTTCATCCACTGGCACAGTGGGAGGAGAAGCCATAGGCACATCCGTAGGAGATGGAGGGTAAGATAGATTCAGATCAAAGTATAACTCCTCACCATCTTCCATATGTTGAGGAGAAGTTGATTTTGAGGCATCCTTAGGGATAGGATCGGCTTCACGAAGTGGAGTCAGTTTGTGAGTTGTTGTGGGGACAGGTGAGGCAGGAGAAGGAGTAGGATCAGGAGAGTTACGCAGTGGAGAGGATGGTAGTGGTGATGGTGTATCCTCAGGTGGAGGATGAGATGGTTCATCTTCATAGTTTTGAGAAATAGAGGAAGGACGAGTTTTTCTTTTCTTTGAGGCAGGACGGTCATCAGTTTGAATCTTCATCTGTTTAATGTTCTTCATAGAAAAAGTATTGTTGAAGTAGATGGAATGTTCATCCTCAAGTGGGATTTTGAAAAATTTGAATATTTTTGCTAAAATCATCCCATAGGGAGCAAATCGTCCCAATACAACAGCATTCAGCATGAAGGT
>NC_021160.2:34618527-34643354 GCF_000331145.2 Cicer arietinum | reverse complement strand
TCAAACAATGAAGTGTTGGCAGAAATTTTTGTGGATGATGAAGGGGGTCTTGATGAAAGTATTTTGGTCTTTTTGGGAGTTGGAGTTTTGGAAACTGATTTTGCAGGAGGAGGTTGTGGTGTTGGTTCAACAGGAGGAGTGGTCTCTGAATCATCAGAGTTGATGACATGAATCGTGTTGTCCTGAGGGGTTGCCTTGTTGGTCGAAACGGCTCCAGACATGATTCTGGAGGAGCGCCTGGAAGGAGTGGAGGGGGAGGATTTTTTGACGATTTTTGGAGGAGTGGAGCTTTTGGATGGTTGAGATGAAGAAATGGTGTTCATGGAAGTTTCTTCAGATTGGTTTTCTTCATTATAGTCTGACTCAGTGCTTGAGTAGACATCTTGGTTTTTCTCAGGTTCTTGGCAGGATTTTTTACGTTTTACAGTCATCTTGATTCGAGCCATTGATGCAGGAAGGTGAGGGAAGAAACTGTTGAGTGATGAACGGTTTTCTGGGTAAAGGTTGATGAGAGAAAATGATAGAGGATGAGAAACAAATAGACGAGGACGGGAGTTGAGCAGATGAGAACGTGTGAGTAACCGTGAGAGAACGTGAGGAAACGCGAAGGGGACAACGATAATTAATGCGTCGTATCCTAGAGACCTAGTGTGATGATGGATTGGACATGTAACCGTTCTGCATTAAATGCATGGCGTGAAGCACGGAGGCATGCGCCACGCGTGCTGTCCAATGGGAGAGAGAGACGTGTGCTTTCTTCCTAGGTTGTCTGGTCACGTGAAATTACACCAATAAGGACATTCCGTCCTCTGGTGGGTTTCCTATCCTCTCAAGCCTAACTAAAAAAGTAAATACTTAAAAAGCAACAGATTTTTATATATATAAAAAATAAAAAATAGTATAAATAATAAAAAAAATAATAAGATAATAAAGAGCATCACAAGATAAATCAATTAACTTTAGACAAATTAATAATTGAAAGTTCATCCAAGATCTTTTTGAACCTATCCTCTTGAAGAGGTTTGGTAAAGATATCTGCTAATTGATTTTCAGTGTCAATAAAAATCAGTTCTAAATCCCCTTTTTGCACATGATCTCTTATAAAATGATGTTTAATTTCAATGTGCTTAGATCTAGAATGTTGAATGGGATTTTTAGAAAGATTTATTGCACTTGTATTATCACAGAGGATCATAATTTTTGTGTACCTTAGTGAGTAATCCTTAAGTTGATTTTTTATCCAAAGTAATTGTGAGCAACATTGAGCGGCTGGCTGATACATACTCTACTTCAGTGGTTGAAAGAGCAATGGTACTTTGTTTTTTGCATGACCAACTTATTAGGGATTTACCAAGAAATTGGCAAGCACCACTTGTGCTTTTTCTTTCAACTTTGTCTCCCGCGTAGTCGGCATCACAATATGCTATGAGGTCAAGATTGGAACATTTTTTGTACCATATTCCCAGATTTATAGTGCCAACGAGGTATCTAAAAATCCTTTTTACAGCTGTGAGATGAGATTCTTTAGGAAAGGATTGAAATCTTGCACAAAGACCGACTGAGCACCACTTGTGCTTTTTCTTTCAACTTTGTCTCCCGCGTAGTCGGCATCACAATAAGCTATAAGGTCAAGATTGGAACATTTCTTGTACCAAATTCCCAGATTTATAGTACCAACAAGGTATCTAAAAATCCTTTTTACAGCTGTGAGATGAGATTCTTTAGGAGAGGATTGAAACCTTGCACAAAGACCGACTGCAAAGACTATGTCCGGTCTACTTGCAGTTAAATACAGCAAGGATCCTATCATCCCTCTGTATTCCTTTTCAGAAATAGGAGTTCCTTCATCATCTTTGTGGAGTGAGGAGGATGGGTGCATTGGAGTTCCCATACTCTTGGCAGAACTCATGTTGTATTTTTTGAGCAAATCCTTGGTGTATTTTTCTTGTGAGATAAAAATACCATCCTCTCGTTGTTTGATTTGTAAACCAAGGAAGAATTTTAATTCCCCCATCATACTCATCTCAAACTCGCTTTGCATGAGATTTGAGAATTCTTCACACATTTTTTCATTTGTGGATCCAAATATAATGTCATCGACATATATTTGAACAATCAATAAATCTTTTTCAAGTGTTTTCTTGAAAAGAGTAGTATCAATCTGTCCTCTAATGAATCCATTTTCTTTTAGAAAAGAACTTAACCTCTCATACCAAGCTCTAGGAGCTTGCTTTAAACCGTAAAGAGCTTTAGAGAGTTTGAACACATGGTTTGGTCGTTTTTCATCCTCAAACCCAGGAGGTTGATGAACATACACTTCTTCATTTAAGAACCCATTCAAAAAGGCACTTTTCACATCCATTTGGAATAGTTTTATACCTTTATGAGTAGCATAAGCTAAGAGGATTCTTATTGCTTCAAGTCTTGCTACGGGTGCAAACGTTTCATCATAATCTATTCCTTCTTGTTGGTTGTACCCTTGTGCCACTAGTCTTGCTTTATTTCTAATGACTTCTCCATCCTCATTTAGTTTGTTTCTAAATATCCATTTAGTTCCAATCACCGATTTGTCCAGAGGATGGGGTACAAGATTCCATACCTTGTTTCTTTCAAATTGTGAGAGTTCTTCCATCATAGCTTCAACCCATGATTTGTCACCAATAGCTTGATCAATTGTCTTGGGTTCAACTTGTGATATCATGGCCATGTTGGAAGTATTTTCCCTTAGAGAGTTTCTGGTTCTCACACCATCTTCAGTATTCCCAATGACTAGATCTAGAGGATGATGCGTGACTGTTTTCCATCCTCTTGGAAGTTGTTGAGAGGTTGGATCAGACTCATCCTCTGCGTGAGGACCGGGTACTTGTGAGGATGTATTTTCATCTTCTTCATCCTTATCCTTTTTCTCTAAACACAAGTCATCAAACTCATCAAAAATAACATGCATGGATTCCTCCACAGTTTGAGTCCTAAGATTATATATTCTATAACCTTTTGACGTTGTGGAGTATCCTAGAAAAATTCCTTTATCGGATTTTGGATCAAACTTTCCCAAATTTTCTTTATTATTTAGAATGTAGCAATAACACCCAAATATGTGAAAATAGGAAATATTTGGTTTTCTCCCTTTCCATAATTCATATGGAGTTTTGTTCAAAATTTTTCTAATGGATGTACGATTTGAAATATAACAAGCGGTATTAATGGCTTCGGCCCAAAAATATTTTTCAATGTTGGCTTCATTTAAAATAGTTCTAGCCATTTCTTGTAAAGTTCTATTTTTCCTTTCAACAACCCCATTTTGTTGGGGAGTTCTTGGACAAGAAAAGTTGTGAGAAATACCATTTTCTTCACAAAGATTTTTAAAAGATTCATTTTCAAATTCACCTCCATGGTCACTTCTCACCGAGACAATTTTTGAACCTTTTTCATTTTGAATCTTTTTGCAAAAATGGTGGAATGCCTCAAAGGCTTCATCTTTGTGTTTTAAAAATAGAACCCAAGTAAAACGGGAAAAATCATCAACAAGTACAAAGCCATATCTTTTTCCACTAAGACTTGGAGTTTTGATAGGACCAAAGAGATCAATGTGAATGAGTTCAAGAGGATGATTTGTTGAAACAAAGTTTTTAGAGTGAAAACTACTTTTAACTTGTTTTCCTTTCACACAAGCTTCACAAACTTTGTCTTTTTCAAAATTAATTTTTGGAAGACCTTTTACTAATTCTAAATTTGCTAATTTAGAAATAGTGTTTAAGCTTGTGTGACCGGCTCGTTTGTGCCAAATCCATTTATCTTTTTCAATGGAAACAAAACAAGATTCAGTAGGTAAATCATCAAGATAAAGTTCATATAAATTCTTTTTTCTAAAACCGGAAAAGAAAACTCTACCCGAGGATGAGTGTTTAACCTCACATAGAGTTGGCTTAAAAATAACTTCAAAACCACTATCGCATAATTGACTAATGCTTAGCAAGTTATGTTTCAAGCCATCCACATATTGAACATTTTCAATTTTTGCAGAATTATTCTTACCAATAATACCTGTTCCTTTTATTTGAGCTTTATCATTATTACCAAATGTGACTGATCCTCCATCATTTATCTCCAATGATATGAAGCAGTGCTTATCTCCCGTCATATGCCTTGAGCAACCACTGTCCAAGTACCAAGGCTTTCTTTTGTTGATTAGAGGATGAACCTGTTTTAGAGTTTAAAAGAGACTTAGGTACCCATATAGCTTTGGGTCCTTGTTGGTTAGTTTTTCCTCTTTTGAGGATATTCCTTTTATGATGGCAAATAGAATCATGGTGCCCATGTTTACCACAGAATGAGCATGCTGCCTTTTCATTGTTAGCTTTCTTCTTAGCATGACAGATTTTGGAAGTATGCCCAAGTTTTTTGCAAAAGGTGCATTTAGGCCTATCCTCTCGTTTTTTAGGCAAGAAAAAGTTTTCATATAATTTTTGTTTTTGAGAGCTTTTAAAACCAATTCCAGCCTTGTCAAATATTCCAGATTGGGACCCCATTATCTTTTGAAATGTTTCTGTAGATTTGACAAAGTTGGAAATATCATTTTTTAGTTCCATAACCTCAGTTTTCAAAATTTCATTTTCTGTATCCTCGTCAAGAGGATGCGTTTCAAGAATTTTTTGTTTCTCAGAATTTTGAAAGTGAGATTGCTGCAACTCTTGAATGATTTTAACATATTCATCATTCTTTTTCTGTAGCTCTTCATTTTGTTTCTTTATCTCAACAAGTTGGGTTTTTTGAAACATGCATTTTTGAGATAAAGTGTATGAGTCATTTAAAAGGCTATCAAATTCAACTTCTAATTTTTCACAATTTGGACATAGATCAGAAATACTTACCTTGTCATTTTCTGATTTTGTCATGAGACATAGGTTGGCCTCTTCTTCCTTTTCTTGCTCTGAGGATTACTCATCACTATCATCCCAAGTGATCATCATGGATTTGTTTTTGTATGGGAATTTTCTGGAGTTCCTTTTGTTGAGAGGACACTCAGTTTTATAGTGTCTCATCTTGTTGCATCCATAACAGGTTATTTGACTTTTGTCAATTTTTTCTTTTTGAGGAGGTCCTCTATTCTGTCCTCTTCTGTTTAGCATCCTCTGGATTTTTCTGGAAATCAGAACGAGGTCATCCTCATCCTCAGACAGAGGATACTCTGCGCTTTCCTTTGTTATGACATCTTCATTCTTCTTGGAGCTTTCTGTTTGGCTGGTTTTTAGAGCAATCATTCTTCCCTTTTTGTTTGGTTTATCAGCCAATAACAATGGTTCATGAGCTCTTAGAGTTCCAACCAAATCTTCTAATTTCATGTTGGTCAAATCTCTTGCTTCTGTAATGGCAGTTACCCTTGGTCTCCATTCTTTTGGTAGACTCCTTAGAATTTTTCTTATCCTTTCTTGAACGGAGTATACCTTTCCAAGAGATCTCAAGTTATTCAATATGATGGTTAACCTTGAGAACATTTCATCAATAGTTTCATCCTCCTTCATTTCGAATAGTTCGAAATCCCTTACTCCCATATCTATCCTTGCTTCTTTTACATGACTTGATCCTTCATGATGAATTCTTAGAGTATCCCATAGCTCTTTAGCGTTTTTGCATTCTTCAACTCTGTCATACTCTTCCCTGCACAAAGCACACGTTAGAAATAAATGAGCTTTAGAGTTTAGGAGTACCTTTGCATTTTCATCAGCCGTCCATTGTGCTTGAGGTTTCTCATCGGAGGTTGCATCTGCGTTGTTGGTCCTGATGACATGATCTCCATTTTCCACCACAGACCACATGTTGTTGTCTTGTGATATGAGAAATAGCCTCATCTTGCCTTTCCAATGATAGTAATCTGTACCATCCAAGTAGGGAGGTCGGCTGGATGATCCTCCTTCAGGAATGTACTTAGCTTTTGACATATTTCTTTTTGGATCTTTTTCTCTTACACTGTTAGGTGTATTTTTTAGAGAACCTTGCTCTGATGCCAATTGTTGTATCTAAATATCACTAGAAGGGGGGGTTGAATAGGGATTTTGCTGTTAAAAACAATTTTTAAGTGTTTTAAAAACTATCCTCTTGCAGAGGATGGCTAGCTCGAGGATGGGGTTTTTAAATCGTTAGATCTAAGCTGAGTAAAAGAGTAGGAGCAGAATATGAGGGACACACACACAATTTTATACTGGTTCACCCAAAGATGGCTACGTCCAGTCCTCACACCCTTGTGAGATTTCACTAACTTTCAAAACAGATCAATCCTCAACCCGAGGATGATTACAACCGTGTATTATCAAGCTTCACCAAGCTTACAATCAATTTCCAAATATTTCCAAGCTTCACTCACTAGGAAATTACAAAGTAGAATGAGAGTGATTGATACTTAATACTTTCTCAAAAGATATACAAAGATATAGTGTAGGATCAAAGAAAGTAATAAGGGAGGATGTGATTTGCTTCTTGAAAGCTTTAAGATGCTTGATCTTTTTATGCAAGTGTGTTGTGTGTCTTCCAATGGAGAGCTTGTATGCATTTTATAGAGATCCAAGCCTTTGATGACCGTTGGAGCTCATTTTCAAAGGATCCAAGGTTTTCATCAAAATTACAGAACTGCCACTCAGCTTGTTAGGCTTAGGCAGAACCATCCTCTTGCAGCATAGTCTTTGATCTTGACATGTCCTTGCTTTTTCACTTTAATCAGAGTGCAAGGCTGTTTCTGAGCTGCATTTTTCGAAGTCTTTAAGGTCTAAGTTGGCTTCATCTTTTGAGGTGATGTGGACATGAGAGAAAAAGCCACTTTATGACATAGGACTGTCATACTCAGTCCAAGGATCAGATCTGGCAGCAACATGTGATCTTCCATTTTTGGCTTGTTTCAAGTTGCCTTTTGCTAACTTGACTTCCTTATGCATTAAAACGTGCAAGCCCATTAAATGATCAGATTTTGACATTTGCACATGCTTGATAGGTTGCTTTCACTTTTGCTAGCCTTTCCTTTACATACTAGATCTAGCCATATTCACCTTTTTCTTTTGACCCTTTGACTCTTGTTTTGAATGCTTTGTTTATTCATGTTTGACATTGATATACAATTGAATAAACACAATTATTCTGGTGAGAAATCCGATTGTCCAGATCTGGAGATATTGCAGCAATTTCCATCCTCGCGCATGCAGCAATTTCCATCCTCACGATGGTTTTCCATCCTCAGGCCAAAATCACTTTTTCCTTCTTTTTGCCTTAATAATTAATAACCTATTAACTTAAATGAATACACTCAAGAGCACATGTTAGTCATTAACCACAATCATAATCTCTTAAGTAATTTTGTTATCATTAAAATCATTTGAGAGATTTTATCTCAACAATAGGAACATATACCTTCTTTTGACATATCTCAATATTTGATAAATACAATTATAAATCTTGTACTTTTTTATATAGAAATATTTCATATCTATTATAATATATTAAAACAAACTCTCCAAAGTTATATCACACACTTCACTTATGTGTCACATCATAACATTTGTTTCCATATCAATTATATTTTTATGTGGCATCCTTCATATGTTTCTACAATTCATCTTACATCTTTTATTTCTCAATTTACATTTTGCATCTCACACATCATTATATATATTTGTTGAAAATCCGCACACAAAAACTCTTCATAAAAATAATGTTACTATCAAAACTCTTTATGAAAATAATTTTACTATCAAAGTTCATAATGAAAATAATTTTACTATTTTCTCACTTCAATCAATTTTTAGTGCTCTTCCATTTCAAACTTTGTATATTTATATTAGTTGGTAACCAAATACATCATATATTATGTTATCTCAAGAATCATCATTTCAATTAATTCTTAAACATTGGTGGATAACACAATTTAGATACAAAGTTTTATCGTTTACACAACATTAAATATTTCACAACTTCTCAATTCTCACCCAAGTATTAATGAAAAATGTGAGATTGTGTAACCTCTTGGTGACTTCCTCCGTCAAATTAGATCATTTTCTTTCTCCATTTAAATTTTATCTCTCTTCTATTTTTTTTATTTTTTTTATATGGTTCTAATCTAATATGGTTTCTCAATTCTCACCCCAAATATCAATGATAAATGTGACATTATGTAACATTTTTAGTGACTTTATAAACTGGGTCAAAGCTTATTTTTAGGTCATTTTATTTCACCATTTAATTTTACTCATCTTTTATGCTTCCTTTTTTTTTTACCTATGTATTTCAACTCTATTTTCATATTGACAACACATTTTCTTTTGGATACAAATCATTTGTTTTTCTTTAACTAAGAGTCTGTTGAACATTTTTTAATTCTTAAACCACAAAATGACATTTTCAATTCCTTTATTTTTTTTTTAGATTTTTAGTTCAACCATATATAATAGATATTTGAATATAACCAAGTACTACGATTCACTTTAGCCAAGAGATTACAATGTCAAATAGTTTAACAAGTTTGTTTTAGTAGCCACTCGGTCATAAATACTAACTAATGCATGTGTTTTGAATAAGATGAATTTGGTGAAAAAAAATAAACTCAAAAAACTAATTTTATCTCTAAAGAATAATCATTCTCTATAATTTTATGTCATAATTTTGCATACATCTCTATGACAATAAAAAACTTAACTAATATTACAAATTTAATTTCATATTAAATTATTATTAATTTCATATCAAATCATTATATTTAAATACATCATAATATTTTAATTACATTTTAATAATTAAAATGTAACAACCATCTTAAATGACCACAAAATATATAATAAAAACATAATCATCACAATTTAATTTCACGACTCTATGATTAAAACTAACAATAAAAAACAACTCTTATAACAAACTTTATTTCATATTAAATTACTCTTAGTAATTAATTACAGATAAATAGATCACAATATTTTAATTATATTTAAATAATTACAACATATCACTTTAAATGACCGTAAAGTATATAAAAACATAATCATCACAACTTAAAATCCAATAATCAATTACAAACACACAACCTTTTAAACAAAAATAAATAAATAATACTGAAACAAAAATATTTTTATAAAGATTAGCAATATAATTGATAAAACATTCAAATAATTTTAAATGCTTATTTATATATTAAAATAATCAATATATAACTTTTGTACCTTTTTATTATTATTATTATTATTATTATTATTATTATTATTATTATTATTATTATTATTATTATTATTATTATTATTATTATTATTATTATTATTATTATTATTATCACAACTTAAAATCCAATAATCAATTACAAACACACAACCTTTTAAACAAAAATAAATAAATAATACTGAAACAAAAATATTTTTATAAAGATTAGCAATATAATTGATAAAACATTCAAATAATTTTAAATGCTTATTTATATATTAAAATAATCAATACATAACTTTTGTACCTTTTTATTATTATTATTATTATTATTATTATTATTATTATTATTATTATTATTATTATTATTATTATTATTATTACTGCATCGACACATATATTTACCATGTATGTAATGCAAAAATAACAATTAGTTGATCTAATAAGTAATTTTGGTGTCTTTTTCTCTTAATAGTTATCCATGCATGTATTTAACCATGAGCATTTTTGAAACATCTTAAAATATGGCGGAAAAATGATACAATTTTATTAATTTCTACATAATTTATATACTTTTTTACACTCAGATAACTTATATACTTTAATAAAACTAGAGTCTTCGATTATCAATTATATAAATTTTTAATTAAATCATAGTTAATATTTTATGTCTATGAGGTGTCAATTAAATAATAAGATTTTTGATATTATAGACCCGAAACAATTGTAAAATGGTGATTAGTTCTACTTTGATTAATAATAATTTTTTCATCCCTAAAAAAATTGTTAAGTTTTTATTATTAAACTTTTGCAAAACGTTCATTTTATCATATTATTTCAGGAGTAAAAATATTTATTTAATTACAAACTCTACAATTTCTTCAATCTCATGTATTCTTCTTATAATCTTACCTATTTACAAAATTAATACATTAATAAATTATATATATCGTATTTAAAAAAATTTAAACCTCGTACAAAATGCGTGTAATATTCTAATAATATATTAAAATAGACTCTTAAATACTATTGTGACACATCATCTAATATTGTGCCATTTCATTCAATTATTGTCACCTCAACAAAAATCTCATGTGCCACATCTAAGCTTTCATCTTTCCTCTTTAAACACTTAAATATATAAATGACAACAATTTGTGGAAGTTATTATGTATCATATATTGCTTATGTTTATTTGGAAATTGAAAGACACTGACAGATACACTTTGTTCTCTATACAACTTTTCTATTTATAAGTTGTGTTATATTGATTGGTGACAATTTTGTTGTTGTTTGCATCTAATTTATGATTCTTTTTATGTTTATTTTACGTATTTTTAGATAAGCAAAATGTTTGAGATTTTTTATATTTTGTTAGTTTACATATTTGAGTTTTAATTCTATTTATAATTATAATATGTTATGATATATTTATGGTCAATTGTTGTGTATATACATTTGGTGCAAATATGTTTGATCAACTTGTGCTTATATTATATTATGAAGTATGCTATGTGTCGTCCAATATATTTTTTAGATATACGCCAAAATCTGTTATTAACACCAATACACCTCTTAAATTTTAATGATAGATAAGTAATGGAATATTATATGATAACAATGATTCTATCTTTCTCACCTCATCTTTAGAGACATAGAATCAAATAGTGTAGTCATACCTATCTAAGTGTAGCACATAACTCTATAAGTTTCCTTGTATAAAGAATAATACATACTTAATGTTATCCCATATTTTTTTGTTTCTACAATTGTTTGATTTTCTCTAACTAAATATTGCATAGTATCATCATAGTGAAAAAAAAAATCACGTTTTAATGCAAAAAATAGTTTATTTTTAATGAGATCTATAAAATATTTTATAGTTGTCTTTTAAAGTATTTATACACCAAATTTTATATGCAATTTTACTAAAACAATCTCAAAAACTAGGATGTTGTAATCTTACTGTTAATTTTGCTATATAAGTTTTTTTTTATACATATATATTATTCTACTCCTTCAAACAAACTAGGATGTTGTCATCTCACTATCAACGTATTAATTTTAACAGAATACTTGGTCCATCATATAGAGTATTAATGATTATTAGTTAATATATTGTTAGCTTTATACTTATTACTACATTTAAATGCACATATATTTTTTACATAATACTCTTTTTGATATACTTTTTCATAATATTTAATGAGTGAAATGTGATATAAGATATTGAATTACAAATCAGTTGATCAAATATTTAAATATTTTTTTAACAGTTTGAAATCTTATTCATTCAATAAAATATAACTAAAATTTTAACATATTAATTCAATGGGTAAAATTTAATCCATGAATTAGTTGCAATTAGGTTATATAAGACATTCTACACAAAATTCTCAAATGTGTGTTTTTAAATCCATATATAATAATTACTTAAATAAACTCACTTGAAAAAAATACTCTACAAACAAAATCAATAAATTATATTATTTTTAAAATTTTAAAATCTTATTCAGAATAATACTAATATATATATTCTAGTTTTGTTATTAAAATAGGAACAGTAGTCACAACATGTGTTAAACTTCAAGGTCAATTCAATTTAATTAGTTGAAAACAAAAATTAAATGGAAAAAGATGTTTGACCTTGTTCGTGATCAACCAATCTATGAAAGGAATTATTTGAAACAACATTAGAAACATGGGTCTTCAAAGTCTTATCTTGATCCTTCAAACACTCACTCTTAGTGATCTAAAAATCTCCAGTATCATGAAATAGGCTAAAACAACGAAAATGAATTATCAACAATATGAGAAAAACTGTGTAAATAAAAATAAAGTAATAGAAAAGAGCAGAGAAGAAAATGGATTGGAAACCCTCGGTTTTGCGCTAACACTCATTTCTCGTTGTTAAGTGTTATTGTAAACTATGGTTATTCTCAACTCTCACAACCATCAACATGCACCCAGGGTGGAATCTCCCATTCGTCTATGGCTTCTCGCGACCATACAACTCCCCTATGTGGGATTTTCTCTTCATTAGTACCTCTTATTAAGGTTTGAATTAAGAAACCCCAAAATACATTAAAAGTATGGAAAACAATTAATGTATCGTCATAGTGAGATGTGTAGAGATACAAAGAGAAAGATGTATTGAAATTAAAAGTAAGAAAAATAAATTGAAAATATGGAAAACAATGAATATATCCCCATAGTGTTATGGGAATAGGTATACATTGGATGAGATATGTGTATTGGAAATTGGAATAAAGAACAATGCATTGAAATAATAGAAAACCATTATTGTATTATTATATTGACATGTTCATTGATACATTGGGAAAGAAATCATGTATTGAAATTGGAAGAAAGAACAATTCATTGGAAATATAGAAATCAATTAATATATTTTCTAGAGAGATGTGCAGAGGTGCATTGGAAAAGAAAACATGTATTGGTGATTAATATATAATAATTCTTCATCATATGCACATTTTTCATTGTTTTTAGTCTTATGTATCTTTCATCATTAGTTAACTTAAGGAGTTGTTTGATATATTTGGTTAATTTTAATTTTTCATAGTTTTGCGTTGTTTCTTTGTTTTAGTGCAATGCTAAATTTTTGTGAGAAATCAATATGACCTACGAGAAGTATTTCAGCCATATCTAGAGTTGTAGATGTTCAATTGGAGTTAATCCAAGTGCAAATGAAATTAATATCGATAGCTACAACTTTCATGATGACACTAGAACCAAATTCAGACTCAAAATAGGAGAAAAATGCAGTAAATGTCAGACAATAGATGTTGTACGCCTAAAGCGCAAATGTTGCGTCTGAGGCGTATTTCTAAATCATTGATTCTGTCCAGGCAAACTTGGAGCGCAAATGTTGTGCCTGATGCACCTGACCCGCTGCTAAATGCTTAAAAACGCGTTTGATTGATCGTCTGTTTATACACAAAATAATAGTACTAATAATAAGATGACATTGTCATTGGAGATCCGACACCATCTACCTATTAATAGTAAAGACATATTACTTAAACACAAAATAACTTTATAAAATTCTACAATACACATGATTGAAAAATCATTTGCAAAGAGACTTTATATTTCTTTGTTCATGATATATACTATTTGACCGGTGCATTTTTTTTATGCCTTAAGATATCAATTTTAGTAAGGCAAATGCAGGAGATTACAAAAAGATTATAGAATAAGAGATCTTTCCTAGAAATAAAATTCAAACAAATATTATTGAAAAGATAAATTTATAAAACACTCTCTACATTTTTAGGGTTTGAAGATGAAGAAATTTTTAAGGTTTGGATCTAAATATAAGAATTTGCGATTTGAAGATGAAGAAATTGGGTTTAAAGATGAAGATTGTTAAATTGTTATTAAAAAATTTGGGTTTAAAGATGAAGATTGTTGAATTGTTATTAAAAAATTTAAGTTTGAAGATGAAGATTATTGAGTTTTTATTATTAAATTGGTTTATTGATTAATTAATTAATTTTAAGTTTTTTATTAAATGATTAACTAAAATAATAAATTGATGGTCACCATGTACCATTTCATATAAAATTAGTCATGTCCCAATTTGTTTACTAAAAAATATTCATAAATGATATTTTTAAAACTTATTAGAATTTAAAAGGGTATAAATCAAACCCAAAAAATTACATAAACTAAAATCAAAATGAAACATGTTTGTAAGGACCAAAAATATATTCAAACTGAAGAAAAATAATAAATATAAATGATAATTAAAATAGAAGTAATAATAACAATTTTGTGATATATTAAATTGTAATTATTATTTTAAGTGTTTGTCAAAAAAAAATTATCTTGAGTTGTTAATGAGCTCTAATTAAGAAAAAATGATTTAGGAGAATTGAAGCTCAAATTTACTTGAATAATATTTGATTATACTTAAAATTGAAGAGTTAAAGTAAAAAGTTGTACTCTCTTCGTTCTAAAATAATTGTTAAGGAATTAAGTATAAATTTTATTTTAAAAATATATTAGCAGTTGTGTTTTCAATTTCTTAAAAGATTAATTTTTTTATATTCTATTTGATGAACCAAAAAAATTGGAAAACTTGTGCTAAATGATTAATATTGTATCTTTGGAAAGTGTGTGCTAAATGGATAAATATTGTGATGCATGAAAGTGTTTTTTTAATATAAGACTAGTCTCCTACTACATCTTCTATACGGTGTTTTTAATGAAAAAATCATACTTGCAAAATATTATCGTATTGCCATTAATGAAAAGAGTGGCTTCTCCGCATATTTTTGGTTTTGATTTCAAGTATGAAAAAAGAAAAAGGTAAAAAGCGAAACATGTTTTATCAGTTCCGATTTTTTACTTTTAAAAACAGTAAATTAAAAACTGTTTTTAAAACAAAATTAGAAAATAGTATAGTCAAACAAGTTTTGAAACTTTTAAATTTTAGAAAGAAAAAAAATTGTTTTAAAAACAGAATTAAAAATTGTAGCATATTTTTATATTTCTAGATGAGGCTGATGAAATTGTTTTAATTTCATACTTCTAAATTTGAAACACTTTTATATTTTAATTTTTAAAAATTGTTTTATAAATTTGATTTAGAAAGAGGTTTTTAGTTTATGGGTAGATCTGATTGATTGTTGTTTAGATATGAGAGATTTTTGGAACTAAGAAGACAACAACATTCTGTTCTGAAATTTTGAGCAGCTCGATTATGAGTTGGTTTAGTGCTAAATTTTGATTTTGGCCCCAACAATGGACTTAGCTCAATAGATTGAGAAGGTTATGGACAAGTGTTGACGTTTCTTCTAGATTAGGCTAATGAAATGTGTGGGTGGGTTTGGTTGAATGAAGATCTGGAAATATGTGGTTGAAGATGATAAAATTAGGAGCTGAAAATAAAGATGATTCAATTTTTTATTAATTTATTTATTTACTAATTAATTAATTAGTTTTAAGTTTATAATTAAATAATTGTTATGAAATTAACTAGAGAGTAAGATACAGAATAAAATAGTTGAATGAGAGAAATATAGAAAGAAAAAAATATATAATATGTGTATTCTATCTCATAGAGAATACAATACAATCTCATATAACTCTTATTTCTATGACATAAGTTTTGAAATTTATAAGTACATGAATAATTACATTAAAATCAGGGAAACCACTAACAATTAGTATAGCTCATTAGCAAATAGTAAATCACTATGTATGTCATAGATATTAAAGAATGTAGAAGGCAAAAAGAGAATGAATATCTATTAATATAAAATATTGATAACACTTTCCCTTCAAATGTCTAGTAAGTCTTATTAAAATCTTACTAGTAAAAACTCAATTAAAAAAAATTTAGTGAAAGAAAAAAAGTAAAACATCATTTACGAGGGAACAACCTCGTTAAAAATCTTACTATAAAAATCCCATGAGACAAAACCATAGTGAAAGAAAATAATAGAGCAGTACACATTAGTACTAATTGCTCATGACGATAACTTTGTAGAAAGATATGTATTATCTTATTTGTTTTACTTTTCTTCAAATCAGTTGTGCATGCGATATTATCTTCACATTAAACTTGCAATAACCTCATTCTTATCTTCTTTGTATATATAGAATCATATATCTCAACAAAATTGTATCTTTGACTTGCCTCATGTAATAATAAAATGTTATTATAAAGACTAGACAAATAACTTATATATCTAAGGTAACAAAATATATGTTTGACTTTATTTTTATATCTTTGTGTGGTGAAGAATTGTATACTATTATCAGATTGACAACAACTAATATTTGTTCTTCATCATTTTCTCAAGTTCTAAAATGAACATTTGTTTGCGTCTAGTGACTTTAAAATCATTGTAGTACACAACAAATGTGATTTGTCAATATAGAACCATATTAGTATTTTTTTTTCTATATAAGCCTCATGATTTATTCAAATATTATTCTTCAAATATTCAATCAAAATAAATGTCTCCTTCGTACATATTTTCTCTCAAACTTTTTATTTAATCAATTTGAATTTGGAAGCTTTTTATGAGTTATGATAATATTTATATTAAATTCATTTCCAAATATTTCCCTTTGTACCTAATTTTTTTAGGGAGATTTCATATTTTTTCTAAGTTTCTCTTCTTCTTCCTACATTGGAATGGGTGGTTTTGGGTCATTTTTGACTCGGAATCACACACGTGCTTATGTTTCTTCAGTTTTAATCTAAATAAGTGGTTTCCACATAAATTAAATTTTTCTTTCGTGTTTTTTCTTCGTGATTTCATTGTTTCGAATTGACATTGTTTGATTTCTAGTCTTTAGTTCGGTATTTGTTTGATTTCTCATCTTATTGCGATGTTCATTTGATTTAAATTGACATATCAACTTTGATCAATTACTAATTAAAATTATGATTAAATCGTCAACGTTGTAGATCTAGGAGCATGAATATTATAATTATTTTAATTTTGTCAAATTATATGTAAACATTATATCATTTTATGTTATTAACTTGATATCTGTAAATATATTTGTAGATTTATTATTTTTTTTATCTTTAATTATAGGCTTAATTGCATTTTTGATCCCCCTATTTTCATTGAATTACAAAATTTGTCCCCCCCATTTTATTTCTTCTTAGTTTTGATCCTCCAAACAGAATTTTGGTCTAAAACCTGATGAAATGTCATTTTTTTTGTGTTTATTTAACCACACCATGTCTCAAGGTCTCGTGATGCAACAATTGTACCTAAGATCTATGATCATAAATAGTGTGGCGTGACTTAAAAAAAAGACATTTCATCAAATTTTGGACCAAAATTCTGTTAGGGGGACAAAAACTGAATAGAAATAAAATAGAAAGACTATTTTCGTAAATCAACTAAAATAGAAGATCAACAGTGCAATTAAACTTTAACTATATTTGTATCTAATATACTTTAACAATTTAAATAGATGAATATCAATTTTTTTTATTTAAATTCAACCTTAATTTAATTACGTTATTAACTTCTGAGAGGAGTTATAAGTAGGTAACCTTTGAGTACCACAAAAAGAAAAAAAGTAGGTAGTTGTTGTGGTCAAACACTGAGCCACCTCTCGAAGATTCACTCAAATAATTTTATATACTACTACTATCATCTTCTAATTCAACTTGTATACCATTTCTCTCCTTCCCCAAACCCAATCCACCATGACAATTCAAAGCGGCAGCACCAACCCTCCGCCACACATACTGGTGATTCCATTCCCAGCTCAAGGCCACATGATACCCCTCCTCGACCTAACTCACAAACTCGCCTCCACCAACAAAAACAACCTCACTATCACCATTCTCACCACCCCAAAAAACCAAACATTCCTAACCCCTCTTCTCAACTCCCACCCTTCAATAATCCACCCATTAATCCTCCCTTTCCCTTCTCACCCATTGATCCCCCCTGGTGTCGAAAACGCACAAGACATGCCAAACTCCATTCGTAACATAATGCTCGCTTTTTCAGATCTTCACCATCCTCTTCTCAATTGGTTCAACTCTCACCCTTCACCTCCTCACTACATCATCTCCGACATGTTCTGTGGTTGGGCACAACACCTCGCTTCCGAACTCAACATTCGAAGACTCGTTTTCTCCCCTTCAGCTGCTTTCGCCTTCTCCACCATGTGCTTCCTCTGGAAAAATCTCCCAACGCGTGTAAATTCCAAAGACCAAAACGAGGTAGTTTTCTATCACAATATTCCGAGTTCCCCAAAATACCCTTGGTGGCAAGTTTCTCCTATGTATCGTAGCTACGTTGCTGGGGATCCTGACTCGGATAAACTTAGAGATTGGTTTCTTTGTAATATTCAAAGCTGGGGACTAATTGTTAACTCGTTTGATGAGTTAGAAAAGCCTTATCTTGATTATCTGAAAACGGAATTGGATCATAATCGTGTGTGGGCGGTTGGACTGTTACTCCCTGTGGACAATTTCTCTGCTATGGCTATCCAAAGAGGTGGATCTAGTTCAATTTTAGTAAACGACGTCGTTTCATGGCTTGATAAACGACAAGATCGGAAAGTGGTTTACGTTTGTTTCGGTAGTCTAACTATTCTTACCAAGGATCAGACGGATGCTATTGCACGTGGGTTGTTGAAAAGTGGGGTCCATTTTATATGGTCAATAAAAGAAGGTGTAAGAAAAAACAACGAAAATGATAAAGAGGCTAACTGTGGTGTTCCTTTGGGTTTCGAAGATGCTGTTGTTGGTAGAGGACTTGTGATTAAGGGGTGGGCCCCACAGGTGTTAATACTGAGGCATAGGGCTGTGGGTGCGTTTTTGAGTCACTGTGGATGGAACTCGGTGTTGGAATCGGTGGTGGCTGGGGTATCGTTGATTGCGTGGCCAATGACCGCGGATCAATTTGTGGATGCGACGTTGGTTGTGGATGAATTGAAAGTGGGAAAGAAAGTGTGTGAAGGAGGAGAAAGTGTTCCCGACTCAGATGAGTTAGGTAGAGTTTTGGCAGAGTCGGTTAGTGGGAAAGGAGAGGAAATGTGTCGGGCGTTGAAATTGCAGCGAGCGGCGGCTGATGCTGTTAGAGAAGGTGGAAGCTCCGATAATAATTTGAGATGCCTGATGGAGCAGCTTGTTTTACAATAAAAACCTATGGTGATTAGTCTTTTAAAATATTTACTTAGAATAATCATAGTTTTAAATTTTAGTCTGTCTGTCTAAATTACAGTTGCTGGAGATATTAATTTTAATACCATGAGTGTAAGACCGTGCCGATGCACAGTCGCACGTCGTTAAGGTCATTAAATTAAGGTGGGAATTATAAAATTAAAATATACTTAAATTTAATATTTAGATTTAGACAAATAATGTGACCTGATAAAAACTTAAGATACTTAATTGATATAATAGTATTCATGTTTATTGATATACTTAAGTTACTATTTTATGTGTGCCTGTAATCATGGACAGATATATTGGAGGACAAACAAGGGCTGGGACAGATATAGGGGAGGACAAACAAGGGCTTGGAGAAAGTCTTATGTCATTATATTGGGCCCCTCCCTCTTCATCATGTGTGTTGTCATTATATGGAAATTACCAATTAAAGAATAAGAGGAGCTAGTCTTATAGTAAACGTAACACAACAGTTTTTTATTTCTTTGATTTAATATATAATAAAAAACGTTAACTTCGGTAAAAAAATAAATGCTAATCTTTAATTTAATATATAATAAATAATTATTATAATTATAATTAAATGGTTAAATTAAAATGATTAAATTATATTATAAATTTTAAAAAATACATTAAAATTTAAAAAAATACATCAAATTTGTTGCAAAAAATAATAATAACAATTAAATAAAAACAAAATTATATTAACAACATAAAAATGAAACAAAATATATTAAATTAACGATAAAAATACATCATATTTGAAAGAAAAAAAACATCAAAATTATATCGATGATGTCCACCTAAATAACCCCCAGTCCCACATCTAGGATGTCGTCGAATTCATCTAGCTCTCTAGCAGTGGTTCTAATCCACTTGCAACTTACATTGAGGAAAATGATCATAATCAATATGAATCACAACTTGTTCAGAGACCTAGGCGAGTTCGACAATATCCTATATGTGGGACTGATGGTCATTTAGGTGGACATCGTTGATATAAATTTGATGTTTTTTTTTTCCTCTTAAATATGATATTTTTTTATCGTTAATTTAATGTATTTCGTTTCATTTTTATGCTATTAATATAATTTTGTTTTTATTTAATTGTTATTATTTTTTTTACAACAAATTTGATGTATTTTTTTTATTTTAATGTATTTTTTTAAAATTTATAATATAATTTAATCATTTTAATTATAATAATTTTTAATTATAATTATAATAATTATTTATTATAATAAATAATAATTAAAATATAAAATTTATTTGTAATTTATTAATGTATTTTATTTTAATTTATTATTAATATTTTTATTTTTTAAATCATTAAATTACTTTTAATTTATTATCCTAATTAATAACAAATGTTAAAATATGAAGAAAAAAAAGGGTCAGCCAGAGGTCGTTCTCTGGGAAAGCGACCTCTTATTACGTTTTAAATTTTTTTCCTTCAGCTGGTCGCTTCCTGAGAAAGCGACTTCCTACTTTAAAAAAAAATATATAAGACATTTGTGTAAATAAAAAATAGAGTATTTTGAAATAAAAATTTAAACAAACGATATATATATCAAAAAGTCGAATTGTAAACTTCAATGCTTCTTAAAATATCAAAGGTGTGGATATCTTTTCTTCGAATATTGTTTCAATTGTGAGCAACATAGAGTTCAACTACTTTTTTTTTACTCTAGGTTCAACTACTTGAACATGAATAAAATTGAAAATATGATTCTTTTCGAGTTACTAAAGTTGACGATTACATTATGGTTTTAGAGACTTTCAAGATTGAAAATGATGTCTTAAATTTGAAGTTGATGGCTAGTTCATATATTTTGAAGGGTGTCTTAAATTCGAAGGAGTTGTATTGTAAGTTTGCAGAATGGTATTTATGAACATCCATGATGCAAATTAAAGGAAGAAACTCTCGTTGATGTTGAATATAAACTAGATGTACTATTAATAGCGAGGAGAAGTAGAAGTATTGTATCAATATAAAAATTTCAGTGTGATCTTTCTTTTTTCTTACCCTTTATAATATGTAGTTTTTAAATTCTGTTTGGTTTCAATTCTTTGTGATTGGATATTGTAAAATAGTTTTCTTTTTTGATATTAAATTTGTTCTTCATAAATTACGTTTTAGCCATTACAAAAAATATTTAATGATATAGAAAAATTTGTTTTTGAATGAATTCAATTATCATGAATTGTGTTGAAAAATTATTTTTCATTATATAGGTTTTTATGCAATAAGTGGCATTTATTGTGTATTACTTCATTGGAAAAATTGATTGGTTGAATTATAACTTGAACTTAAGTTCCAACATTGAATCAATTAATCAATTTTCTGTTTGTGTAAATCTTAATCAATCTTGCTGAAATTTGTCAATGCTAGTTTCCTATACATTTTATTCAATTCAATAGCTACACTCACTATTTTAAAACAAAATATTTTTGCGCAAAAACTCTAAAAGATATTGTCTTTTAACCTCCTGTTTCTAACACAAAAACTTTGAAAAATAATACGTCTTTTAACTATCTATTTCTAGAGTCTTAACTCCATGTCGTATACCAGACAAATATTTTTTTTATGTGTTTGAGAGTAAAGTGATGTATCTTATAGAGTGTGTTTGTGTTTTGTGATGGAAAAATGATTCTTCAACATGTAAATGCATTTTGTGAATAGCTTGGAAGTGGAAGAAAATCTAATGAATTTTTATGGGGACTAAATGTAAGTCAGTGAGAGGATACCTGATTAAACCATGATAAATTTTAGTATTTTCTTCTCCCTTTATCTCTTTAATTGCTCTGTTTTGGTTGATTGTTGGTTGTTTCAATGAACAAATATTAGTTATGTTCTACTAATCGTACTCTCAAGTAGTGGTATTTTTAATTTTAAAAAATTGTTCTAATAGACATTTATGTTATGGTGTTGTCACTCGTATAAAAAATATATTTGTAAAGTTTGGTCACTTTAAATTATCCTCATGTCCACCGTAAAGTCAATCAAATTGCAGAGGTTTTTGCTAAATTTAGTCATTCTTCTTCTCAGACTAATCATGTTTTTGATATTATTCCTGATTTTTCTTGTCTCGCCGTGTTGATTGATAAAAGTTTGAGTGTATTTCCTAAGGACTTAAAGTTGTTTCTTTTTGTTCTTTTGGAGTTTGACCCCTCATTAAAAAAAAATCTTTAGTTTATTCATTTGGTTTTGATATGTTTCTGTTGCAATTTTGGTTTTAATCGTTTCCAATTGTTTTGCAAATGGGGAAAAGTCTTTGTTTTGCAAAATTTGCAAGACTCTAGAATCAATCAATGTGGTCTCATGTATTACGGGTCACTAACAAATATATAAAGAAATTAGTTTATATTATTTATATAAAAGTTTTGTATTGTCAACACATCACAACTATTCATAGACGTGATTTTAGAAGTAGTTATAATAAAAGTCAAACATCTCTAATGATTTATCGGTTGCGATTAATTGACGATGTAAAAACTTTATACACTATCAACCAATTTAACTTTGATACACTATCATCACATCACAATCATTCATAGTAAAAGTCAAATATTTTTAATAATCTAACAATATTAATTGACGAAGTAAAAACTTTATACACTAACACTTGGTTGAACGAATCATGATTTAGCCGATTTAACCTTGATTGATTTAAACTATATCTCCATGGAATTTTACTAATAGACAAGTGGCTAATTCCCAATTCAATCGTAAAATTGTACAAACACATTACAACTTTTTAAAATACTAGTATGAACACATTACAACTGAGTAAAAAAAATTGATGAATGTCTTTATTATCATTATATATATGGTGGTACATTTTGCAAATTGTACAAACACAATGCAACAAAAAATAAAGTGAGAAAATCTCAAAACAAAACTAGAGACATCGACTAATTATACCATGATTTGCACCTAGAGCCACAATTATTTCATTGAAGTATTACTTCAGTATAAAAGCATACTTTCGATCTATAAAGTTCACTTCAAGCAAGGACAAAATGTAAAAAAGAAAAATATAAATTAAGGTGTAGTAGCACAATGGGGTGCAAAAAGTCATCCCTACCCATTTCGTAGTTCCTAAAATTGAAACGAACCCGCACCAAATAATCGCTCCATTAAAATAAAAAAAAACAGCATCTTCATTTCATTCCCCCTCCCGCCAACTCCTTAAAAGACAAACCTCATTTGGCGCCCTAAACGATTCACTACTTTTGCCATTCAGATTCAATTTCTTCCCCATTCTTCTCGAAACCAAACCCTTACTCCTTCCTTATAGTTCAACCGGAAAAAACCTAACCCGTTTCTGTAAAAAGTCGCCATGAAGGTCCGATCGGTAAAAATGCGGGAGGCCCACACCCAAAAAGGCGGCCGTGCTTCCTTCTGCTCGGTTGTATGGGACCAGCAAGCCCAACATCTCGTCACTGCCTTCTCTTCCGGTGTTTCCGTTTCCATTCACAACCCTCTTCTTCCTTCCGCCGCTCCTAAGATCCTACGCCACCACCGTGACGGCGTCACCGCCTTGGCTCTTAGCCCCAATTCCACTTGCCTTGCTTCTGGATCCGTTGATCACTCCGTTAAACTCTACAAGTTTCCCGGTATTCTTCTACTCATTTAACTTTTTCTATTCTTATTGTGTCTCAGTGTCTGTGTGGGTTTTTGTTATTTATCCTTTCTCTATTGGGGTTTATTGTTATTCCAAACCCCTGCTTTTTTAGGATGTATAATTGAAATTCTGGAACAAAATTGGTGTTTCATTGTTTTGATTTGTATTTATCTTTATTAAGACTAGTTATGTAATTTGATTTTTTGTTAATTCTTTATTCTTGTTGTTTATTGAACTTAATTTAGATAAATCATTGAAATCCGATATTTTATGCGCTTGGTTTTTAATTGTTTACATTGCGTAAGTGTTTTGGACCAGTGCTATGTCAATTTACTATATCTCAAGTGAATGGTCAATTTTTAATAATTGTTTTAAATTTTAATTTTACTTCTTTAATTCTATCGAACCTTGTATAATTAAGCCAATGAGTTTCAGTAATTTTATGTGTTTGATTTCTAATTCTTTACACTTAAAAGTCAGCTCAACCGATTGGACTTAGTACAAAATTTTCCAGGGTTTTCTTTTCACTGAAGTATTATGGATCACTACCATGCCAATTACTATATTTCAAGTGAATCCTCATTTTTCTTATTAATGTTTCAAATTTTAAGAGACGCATGTTTCAATCATTTAAAGACTTTTTCAAGCAAGGGTCACGATGATTTGGTAAAGACTGTTGTGGTTGAGTTGCTGATGTACATTTTTCAAGTTAATATGATCTTAGGGTTGATTGTTGGCACTTTGCAGGTGGAGAGTTCGAGACAAATATTACGAGGTTCACACTTCCAATACGTTTGCTAGCATTTAACAAGAAAGGAAGCATGTTAGCAGCTGCAGGTGATGATGAAGGTATCAAGCTCATAAACACAGTTGATGGCTCCATTGCCAGAGTTCTCAAAGGGCACAGAGGACCCGTCACTGGCTTAGCTTTCGACCCTAACGGTGAATACTTAGCATCTCTGGACTCAACCGGAACCGTTATCATCTGGGAACTCCACTCAGGGAAAAACCTTCACAACCTCAAAGGCATAGCTCCTGACACTGGGGTAGATATTTCAACCATGAATGTTCTTTGTTGGAGTCCTGATGGTGAAACTTTAGCCATTCCGGGGTTGAGAAACGATGTCGTTATGTATGATAGGGACACGGCTGAGAGGTTGTTCTCTCTGAGAGGGGATCACAATCAGCCTATATGTTTTTTGTGCTGGTCACCGAATGGCAAGTATATTGCTACCTCTGGTTTAGATAAGCAGATTCTTATATGGGATGTTGATAGGAAGCAGGATATTGACAGACAGAAGTTTGATGAAAGAGGGTGTTGCATGGCTTGGAAGCCAATTGGGGAT
>NC_021160.2:34556649-34618495 GCF_000331145.2 Cicer arietinum | reverse complement strand
AAAGAGTGTGTTGCATGGCTTGGAAGCCAATTGGGAATGCCTTGGCTGTTATTGATGTTATGGGAAAGTATGGTATATGGGACAATGTTATTCCTTCATCTATGAAGTCCCCAACTGAGGATATACCTTTGCAGGGAAAGAACGGTAATGGGTTTCTTTTGTTTGATGAGGAGGATCAGGACAATAGTGTTAGTGGGAGCTTGAGTGATCTTGGTGAAAATAGTAATGGTGAGTTTGAGCCACCGTCTAGCAGAAAAAGATTGCGCAAACATTCCTTGAGCAAGGAAAATTTGGATGAGGATGGAGAAGATGAAATGGATCTATATCCCAAGGTTGAGCCTCACAAGAAAAGGAACCGGTCGGTCAAGGAAAATTTGGATAATGTGAATGTGGGATTTAGAAGCACAATGGTAACATCTAAAACAAAAATGCAGGATGCATTTCAACCAGGAGTCACTCCAGTGCAGCCTGGAAAAAGGCGCTTCTTATGCTACAATATGCTTGGAAGTATAACCACTGTCGAACATGAGGGATATTCTCATATTGAGGTAAAACATGAGAAGTGAACCATATATAATTGAAGCTTAAATTTATCTCCTTGCGGTTGAGTTATATCATCAATTCTATAGCACATGTTAATGTGTTGACATGTCTTTGTTACAGATTGATTTTCATGATACTGGAAGCAGTCCTCGAGTTCCATCAATGACTGACCATTTTGGATTTACGATGGCTGCTATGAATGAGAATGGAAGCGTCTTCGCAAATCCTTGCAAGGGGGAGAAGAACATGAGCACCCTCATGTATCGCCCATTTAGTAGCTGGGCTAGTAATAGCGAGGTCAGATTTCGCGCTTATACTAGAAGCATTTTTTTAAGGAAGAAAATTATATGTTGAAGAGATATGTAATTACACCACCGTTCAAATTTACATGGTTACATAAGGACTAGAAACATTTTAGTTTGTGCTATAGTAACAGCGTGCATGATATGAAATTTTCACTGCATGCTCACTTTGTTGAATTTTTTTGCAGTGGTCTATGCGCTTTGAAGGTGAAGAAGTAAAGGTTGTTGCACTTGGTGCTTCTTGGGTGGCAGCAGTAACTAGTTTTAACTATCTTCGCATCTTTACTGAGGGTGGTATGCAGGTTTGTTGCACATTCACAGCTTATTTGAATGCCTTTTCACTTTCAATAACTGAATACCAGAAGCACCCTTAGATGTTGTAAAAGAACAGTGGGTTTTTAACGTGTAGAGAAGTATGTACTTGCTAGCCTCTCATCTGAAGCTTAAATTTGTGTTTACACATGCGATAAGAGAGAATCTGTAGATGTTTATGGTAGTTATCTTTAAGTATTTGCACATTACTGAATCTAATGCATTGCAGAGACATGTTATTTCGCTAGATGGGCCAGTGGTGACTGCATCAGGTTTCAAGGATAAGCTTGCAGTTGTCATTCATGCTTCTGATTGCCTTTCCTCAAATGACCAGGTTGGTTCAGCATTCATGGAAACTGTTGCTATTAAAGTGTGCTATGTAATTTGACCTTTTGAAAAGATTATCATAGTACCAGAGCATACTCATCTGTTTTATTTTTACCAAAAACTCATTTGGTTATAAAGCACTAAATGATGTCATTTCTTCTTGACTAGATATTGTGTTTGTAAACATGCAGGTATTAGAGTTTAGGTTATTTAATATACAACATGGGACCCAACCCCTTCGAGGTCGCTTGCCGTTAACTCCTGGTTCCTATCTAAGTTGGTTTGGATTTAGTGAAGAAGGCCAATTGTATTCTTACGATTCCAAGGTATTAATTGTGTTTACACTAAAGTTTTGATATTTTTGTATTTATTTCATTCTTTCTTATGAATGCATAATGTTATACCAGCTGATGTTGTAAGTATAATATGCAGGGTGTGCTAAGATTATATACAAGCCAATTTGGTGGTAGCTGGCTCCCAGTCTTCAGGTTCGATATTCGATCAACCACTTGCATTGCATTAATCGAATGTGCCCGATATTCTTCTTATGCCTTGACTTGTACTGATTTGTTTTGTTAAACTTTCAATGCAGTGCTATTAAAGAGAAGAAGTCAGATGAAAACTATTGGATGGTGGGTTTGAATACAAACAAGTTAGTTTGTGTAGTATGCAAAAAGCCTGAATCCTTCCCACAGGTATAAGTAGGTATTTCACAGTTTGATGTATTCCCATTTTCTCCTTTGTGTATGACTAAAACACCAATTGCTATTTCAGGTGGTGCCTAAACCAATTCTCACTTTAATGAATCTTTCATTTCCACTCGCTTCCTCTGATTTGGGATCTGAAGCCCTTGAAAACGAGTTTATGATGAACAGCATGCATCTCTTTGAGGTTTGTTCTTCTCTTCAAATCTAATCATCATTGTTTTGGTAATGTCTATTCAGCTTTCCAAGCATCTCTGAAGTTTTATGTTTTTCGCTTAAAATTGGCTCTAACTTGACTTTGAACTGTTTTTATCATTTCTGTTAGAAGCTAAGTTACTAAATATTTGACATGCAGATTCAGAAAAAAATGGAAGAAATGGTTAATGCTGGTTTGGATGCTAGTTTACTTGATGATGATGCTTTCAATTTGGAAGCAGCACAAGATAGATGCATATTAAGGCTTATAGCATCCTGCTGCAACAGTGAGTTCCTGCGTCATCTCTGTCTGACTCCCTTTGTGTAACCTGAATTGTAAAACTGAAAAGTAGTCATATCTCACCAATATTTCAGGTGATAAACTTGTGAGAGCTACTGAACTTGTAAAGCTTTTGTCTCTGGAGAAATCAATGAAAGGTGCAATAAAACTTGTTACTGCTCTAAAGCTTCCAAATTTGGCCGAAAAATTCAGCAGCATATTGGAGGTAAGCCTTCTATATTTTAACAATTTAATACGGTACTGAAAGGATATGAATTCACTGTCATCTTTACCTTGTAATCCCTGCTGTGTTTAAAACAGGAAAGGCTACTTAATGAAGTTAAAAAGGCTACGGAAACCGATCTCAAAGAGAACAGTTTTGCCCCCATTACATTTACATCTGATACTTTACCTAGCGGAAGCAAGGCCTCAACTCAGATTGAAGCACCAAAATTATCTGCACCGTTGTTTACAAAGAAAAATAAAACACAAGAGGCAGGTAAAGATGGAAATAATAAGACTGCAATGGTTAATGGAAGTGTGAAGGTAAAACAGACAGTTGGGGATGAAACAAGTGACAAGAAGGGTAAGGAGGAAGTGCAATCTCCTCCTCATCCACATAGTTCTTCTATAAAATCGACAAATAAGCATGGAGTTAACAAGTCAGAGCCTAGTTTGGTGCCATCAACTACTAGACCGTCGAATCCATTTTTGAAGTCCTCAATCAAATGAAGATATTTAATAAGTTTTAATGACAGTTGTCATCTAGTTTATCCAAGGCGGGATCCTCTCCATTTTTCAAAAGAAATAGAGTTCCAATACTAATATTTTGGGTATATAAAGCTTAATTATATACAATATTATCACCCTCTTGTGAAATGAATTTTTATACACCAAATTCTAGTAATTGATTTTGAGCAAATGGAGAGATCCCAACTTGTTCAGTAGAAGATCAAATGTCGAGATAAGGTGTTTTTATGGAGGAGGTTTGCTTCTTATTTATATGTATGATATGGTGGTAGTCTTTTATATAGAGATTACTATTAGGAAGCTAAAGAAATTATTTGATGGGGATCAATGAAACGGCTGGGTTCATGCCACCACCATGATGGATCAATTTATGAAGCAATAAAGTCTTGATGAAATGGAAAAATCCTTTGTATATTGCCAAAGAGTCTTGGTTGAAGTTCACCAAAAAATAAATGATGTTTGTGATTGACAAAGATGCTTTTCAGCTATTATATCAAAATTGATGTCTGAGATCAAAATGGTCATTTCATTGTGAACTTGTGAGACACGTGTGGGTTATTAACTGTAAATTTAGCTTTGATAAATATTAACTAATTGAAAGATTATCCTTTGGACTTCTTATGGACTAAAAAACCTACATTTTTTGAATTTATCTGTATGGATTGACCAATCTAAGTCTGATTTGTCTACATTGATCAATCTACATTTTTTTAGATGTGTATTTTATGAAATAAAGACTTGATATTTTTTTTAATAAATTTTGTACTTTTGGATTGGCCAATTGGAACAATGTCTAGGTTAAGTAATCTAGACATTCATACATCAAATTGTTATTGTGACATTTCAATACGAAGGATTATTATTTAGTTTTATGTGCTTCATTTTTCTAATATGATTAGTTGGTGGATTATAATTTTCACGCACATCAATTTGATCCAGAGTAATTTTGTAAAAAACTTTAGTTATCTTGAGTTCTAATTGGAACAATGAAAGTTTCTATAACAATTGACTATAGTTATTAAACTAAACGTCTCAACTTTAGATACCAAATCAGAAGTAGTTTGTTCTATGAATGAATATGCATGAATTGACTAATTTGGACGATGTCTTGATCGACTAATCTAGAGATGTAAAACTCATTAAACATAATGGAGATATATCATTGAACATAATCGAGAGATATCATCGAACATAATGGAGACGTCACCCTACAATTTTTATCTATTCACAAGTACCAAAGATCAAACTTTGACCCTCTTAAAGGATATGAACCCCTTCCACTCATACCAACTCATGTTGGTTATATGATTCGTTTTAATACATCAAATCACCATTTTCTTTGTGAAAAACATTGTATTTTTATTTTCTAAAATTTGTGTTAATTTATTCTTTATGAGAAAATGTTCTTTTTGAGTTTCGAAAAGGGTTGAGTCGCGGACTAGGTCGCTCTCTTTAAGACTTTCTGAGGCACTGCCCAAGTTGTGCAAGGCAGACTATCAACCACGAAGTCCCCATGATAAAACAACTCAGATACACTGTATCGGAGTTCTACTATACCCTAGAAAACGGTTCTAAAATTACACTCTCAATATGACAGTTGAATGACTGTCACTTGTAATATGGTACTAAAACCACTCGAAAGAAAGAGAATAAGTGAGAAATAAAGGGGGGGAAACAGAGAAAAGCGTCACATGTAAAGAAAGGGGGAGAGCCCTCTATTTATATAGAAAATCTACAACTAAATCAGATAAAATCATGCGATCCATCAGAATGTGTGCTCCAAATTCTTGACCACAAAAACGTGCGCTCCAAGTTCTTGACCACAAAAACGTGCGCTCCAAACTTCTCTAGGATTTTGACCGAGAAATAATTGATGCGTGAGCCCAAATATTAGGGTTTGACCGGACACATAAATGCATGAATTCAAAAAAGAAGTCTGGATCAGATGTTGAATGTTGACTCGGTAGAGGGCAAAACCAGAAACATATGACAACTCATGACATATCCAGATCTACATATGTGACTTCCCACATATTGCAAAACAAGATAACCACAAGCTACAAAACGGTGTAAAAATTATGATAAACTAAGTATATACTTTATACGAATTTGCGACTAATAACAATTGTAGTAATTCTTTTATAAGTGAACCATCGATCGCTGAAAAGTTGCCCAGTAGGTTTGGATATTCACAACAATGTTTACATAAAAAATATATAAATAAATAAAACATGCAGATTATCATTAAACTTTTTGTATTGAGTCATGAACTTGTACTATTATTTGAATATATATTAACATATATTTTTATATTGATTGGATGTAAAGTTGTTGAGATATATTTTAAAAAATTTAAACACAAATTATAAAATTTGACTGTTCAATCTAATCTAATTAATTACACTTTGAAATTTTAAATACAAATTCTACAATCTAATAGTTTGATATAATCTAATTAGTCAAACAATGAAATTTTAAACATAAATTATAGGATCCAACTGTTTTATCTAATCTAATTAGTCATACTTTCAAATTTTAAACACAAATTCTAAGATCGAGTCGTTCGATCTAATAAAATTAGTCACATTTTGAAATTTTAAACACAAATTCTACGATCCAACCGTTCGATTTGTTCTAATTAGTCACACATTGAAATTTTAAACATGAATTCTACAATCCAACAGTTCAATCTAATCTAATTAGTCACACTTTCTAATTTTAAACACAAATTTTACGATCCAACCATTTGATCTAAGCTAATACTTTGAAATTTTAAACATATAATAGGGTCCAACTAATCGATCTAATCTAATTAGTCAAATTTTGAAAATTTAAACACTAATTCTACGATTCAACCGTTCAATCTAATTTAATTAGCCGCACTTTGAAATTTGAAACATAAATTCTAGGATCCAGCAATGAGATATATTCTAATTACTCACACTTTCAAATTTGAAACACAAATTCTATGATCCAAGCGTTCCATGAAATCTAATTAGTAACACTTTCAAATTTTAAACATAATTAATACGAATCAACTGTTCGAACTAATCTAAGTTGACACACTTTCAAATTTTAAACAAAATAATTAGTCACACTTTGAAATTTTAAACACATATTCTACAATCCAACCGCTCAATCTAATCTTATTAGTCACACTTTGAAAGTTTAAACATAAATTATGCGATCCAACCATTCGATATAATCTAACTAGTCACACTTTTAAAATTTAAAACAAATTCTACGATCCAACCGTTCGATCTAATTTTATTAGTCATCAATTTGAAATTTTAGACACCAATTCTACGATCCTATTGTTCAATCTAGTCTAATTAGTCACACTTTTAAATTTTAAACAAAAATTGTAGGATCCAACTATTGAGACAAAATCCCAAATTAGTGTTTTGGTGTAAACAAACAAAGGTTAATTAAGACTCTAATTATGATTTTAAATGATGTGTTAATTTAACATGTGCTTTTGAGTGTAATAATCCAATATAAATATTAAGCAATGCAAGAAAAATCAGTTTAAAGAAAAAGCAAAAAATGAACAAACAAAACCAAGAACGTTCTTGACAATGATCTCCAAAATATTAACATTGATCTCCAAAATGTTAACATCAATCTCAAGAATGTTAACATCAATCTCCAAAATATTAACATCATTCTCCAGCATGTTAACAATCAATCTCCAGCATGTGGACATCATTCTCTAGCCTATTAGCACGAATCAAAGACAATTTTGATCTGAATACATTAAGCACATCTCTGAGATGTCTGTGCACATAAGCAAAAGATCATAAATCACAATCAAGAATGGGAAGCTACAGAACAACTATTATTAACGCATAAGCAAAACGCATGATGTTCAAGTCAATAACATTCCTGGTTCAAAAAGTTTGATCTTTAGTCAAATCTAACACATGACAGCTGTACCATTTCCAACGGTCATATTAGCTGTCATGAACCTCTTGGAAGCCTATAAAAGGAACTCCAAGCTCAAGGAAAAATCATAACTTCAAGTGCTAAGAAATTCATCACTTACATTCATACACTCGAAAGTCTCTCATCCATCAAAAGAATCGGTGTTATTCATATTTGAATCTCTTGTTATTATTTTACTGAATCTTTTGTAAAGAATATAACCTCAAACAAGTGTTGAGATTACTCAGATTCTGCCAAACACTTTAAATCATTATTGTGTAAACTCAAGACTATAGGTGTTGGTGTGCTCGTGGATCCTCAGTACCCAGTTACCCTCAATTAGATTAATGATCAACTTAGGGTTTTATTTATGAATTTTATTTAATCTCCCTTCCTTATTGCCATGTTGTTGTCATAATGGAACTTTTGTATTTGAAAAAAACTATTTTTGGTTGGTTGTTTATTATGTAGTTAATTATGACTTTTGTCGTTTGTGTTACGACATGGTATTTTTATTAATTTGTTTTGAAAAATAATAATAATAATAATAATAATAATAATAATAATAATAATAATAATAATAATAATAATACACCCACACTGTTAAAAATCGGGGTGTTATAAAGGTCATCCCAGAGGTGAATATTAATTCCACATCTCTAATATCATAAACATTAGTGGTGTGAGAATATACCAACAACACTTTCTTATCTTCAGCAGTAGTGTATATTTTAAACATAGCACGATCATAACAGGCATTGCGCGAGGCACCAGTTTCTATCCACCATCCATTTGATCCACCAACAATGTTGATTTCAATTATCATATAAATGAATTGTTGTTCTATCAAGTTAGCTTGTTGAGCAGAGCTTTGCTTGTTCCTACGCTTGCGTTTCATATGTACTTTTTTTCCCACATCTAAAGTAGAAAAATGGGGGATTAGGGTCATTTCTAGGAGGTGGTTGTTGCCTTATAATTGAAACTTTTGAGGGTTTCCATTCTTGTTGTTGTTCTTGGTAGTGTGATTCTGATTCTCAAGTTGTTTGTCGATTGACTTCAGACCCGCTCTGATGAATTTCTTCTTATTGTCATATGTAACAAGAACTTCATCTTTCTGGTCTTGCTTACGAGATTCTTCCTCAATTATGAAGTGGGTTACCAGAATTTCCAGAGAGATTTTTTTTTTTTTTTTATATATATATGCTTAAGAGAATTTTTAAAATCTTTTCAAGCAGGGGACAGTTTGTCAATAATAACAACAATTTGAAATTGTTCATTTAAAGACATACCTTCAGAGATGATCTCATGAGTTATTTTTTTTTGTATTTCATGGGACTGAGGTTCCAGTGATTTGTCATCTAATATTTGTGGTAGCGGCTAACAACATATTTTTTGGCTCTAGCTTGCTCAGTATGATATTTCTTCTTTAGAGCATCCTAAACTTGTTTAGCAGTATTGCTGGAACTCTAGTAATCATACAGATCATCAACAAGTCCATTAAGAATATAATTCTTACATAAGTAATCATTATGTTTCCATTTGGTTAATTCAACAGTCTTCTTATCCTTTTCTGTTTGTTCACCTGTTTCTGGAACAACATGAATGTCATATCCTTTAGAACGTTGGCAGCATTTTTCATGGTTAAGAAAAATAACATCTTTTGTTGCCATAGTTTGAAGTGACATCCCTCAAACTAAAAGGTCGTTGGTAGACATGGCATAATGAAACATCTTAAAATTATTTTTGAGTTTCGAAAACTATTTCAAAATCAATTTATGTCATCGAAGATATTACTAGGTTGAGTCATGGACTAAGTCGCTCTCTTTAAGATGTTTTGCGACACTGCCAAAATTGTGCAAGGCATATTATCGACCACGAATTCCCCATGATAAAACAACTCAGACACACTATATCGGAGTTGCAATGCGCCATAGAAAATCGTTCTAGAATTACACCATCAATATGGAAGTTAATAATGGCCACTCGTAATGTATACAGTAATAATGACCACTCAAAAGAAAGAAAATAAGGTGAAGGGGAAAGAGAGAATTAGAGAAAAGTCTCGGATTTTCAGAGAACTTTTTGTGTGTTTTTCTAACTGAGTAGAGTCATCTATTTATAGAGAAACTCAACAACTGAAGGAGATAGAATTATGCGACCCATCAAAGCAAATTGATGTACAAATTCAAGGAAGAAATTGAGATGTTGAATGTTGACTTCGTTGAGGGCAGACACGTGTACAATTATCAATCAGAGAAAAACGGTGTACCCCTTCACAAAATCGGTGTACCCCTTAGACACATTAAAATTGTCATACCTCAATCTTATAAACACTACTAGTGTGTGTCATCCCTCCTATGTAGGACTTCCTTATTTTTTCAATTCATATCGACTAGCTTTCATTATTATCACCATCATTTTCAACAATCTATTATTATTATTATTATCATCATCATCATCATCATCATCATTTCCAACACTGATTTTATACTTGAAATTGCCAACTCCAAGGGTTGTGCCTGGCAAGTTGGTACGGTAGCAAGTGGAATCAAATGAGCATTTAACTCAACAACCAACCCAACATACTATAAATTGAAAATGAGTACTCTATCATAACCGTGTGATCGTTATTTAAAGGTTCACATTCAATCTCATCTTTTGTAGTAAGAAATAACAATAAACATCTTTTTTTTACAACAACCGTTTGATTCATCACAACGGTTGACAATAAATTGATTCATCACAACGGTTGACAATCAATTTCGATCTACAATCACAACTATAAAGTCATCATCGCAAGACTAGGTATACATAGCTCCTACAAATGACCCGCAATAGTTACTCACTTGCAACACGCCATTGATGCGTCATATAAAAAACAATACTCAAAATTAATACAATTTTTTTAAAATATTTTATAAATCATCTATCTTAATTACAAAATTTTCTATATAAATTTTTCATTTTAATTAATAATTTTTATTTAAAATATCAAACTTTTTAACTATGCGTGCAAATATTTTTGAAAACAAAACCGTGAATATAAATCAAACAATTATTATTTATTGTTTTTAAACTCAATTAATATATTTTTTTCATGATAAAACTCATTCAATATTGACAATTGACTATTGTAAAGATGTATCAGATCAAGATTAACATTTATGTCTATTATATTTTTTAAAATATTATAATTAATATTGTTATTCATATTATTATTATTATTATTATTATTATTATTATTATTATTATTATTATTATTATTATTATTATTATATCAAACAAATTAAAAATTCTACTTCTATTAAAGAATTCAAACACTTATTTAAAACTAATTATTTCTTTCTTTGTCTGCGCGCGATATTTGATGTTAATCAAACGTCATTTTCGTTTTTTAATTATTAATCACAATTGAGAATCTCTGACCACATAACTATGCTAAACACATTTTGTTATTAATCATTATTGTATTTTTGAGAAAAAACATAAAAGTTGTTAGAAAAATTTTCACTATAAATTCTATCCCTTTTACCACAATATAAACACATAAACACGACCAAATAAAAACATCATAATCAACAACAATAATAAAATATCGAAAAGTAATTCAAAGGAAAGGATTAGAAGATTTTCAGATTATTCATATCTTTTATTTAGTTTCTATTTTTTTCTTCAATGGATCAAAACATTGCTTCCCATAATAATCAAATTCTAATTGTTTTTTAGTTTAACAATTAATCAACTTAATGATTAACTCATTGCAATATTTTCAATTTTTTATTTAGTTACAAAACATGAAGCGAACACTTTCATTTTTCAATAGCAATCTACTTATTTCTTTTGCTGTCCTATGTACATTTTATTTGTATTGAATTTCTTATAAAATAAGTAAATAACTACAATAATTTCAATTCTTAATGGCTCATAGATACATTTCATTTAATAGTATATAAGTAAAAAAAAATTCAATTACTTTAACTTTGTCAAATATTTACTTCTAATTTACACCCATTACATAAATGCACTGTTTATTTATGTTTCTATAGGATTATGGAGAATAATGGGTAAGATTTGCAAGATATTTTGAAGATGTATTAGGAGATATATAAAATTTCATTCACTACTTTAGCAACTCACACTATGTAACATTCGATAAAGATTTTAGCAACTCATTATTAACACACGGTTGAAGACGTCTCACACAATTTTATAAATGACTTGGTTATCAACAATTATATTTCAACTATGTAGGAAACAATAGGTTCAATTAATAATTAGAACCATTGTCGTGAACTTCAATCTCATTCCATTATATCATAGTCAGAGCACAAATAAACACCACACAATCTACTTTGAAGTGACTCTTTCAGATTTTCAAATTACTACAAATGTCAGAATTGATCAAGTATTATTAACTATGTTATAATTATAAATTCTACAACCTTCTGTTAATAAATTTTAATTCTTTGTTATTTGCGTATACATAAATACTGCATATCGATTTTGTTCAATACGTTACAAAAAACAATTCGACAACCTTGTTCTCTCAAGATACGACGCTGAAAAAATAATTTGTTCACTCATCACTAGGGATCGGCCATCAAGATGCACCAAAATTGGATTGAGTTGGCAACAATTACGTTCTATGAATCGGTTTAATTCTGAAAATAAAATTCGTTTAAGTTTGTCAAATAATATACAAGTCAAATGTGTCATGTTTTTAAAATTGAACTTTAGATATTTTGAAAATTATATTTTAAATTTGTTTTCTCGTATTTAATTTTTTCTATCAATTATCAAGAATTTGTATTTTTGTTCTCTCATTAAAAATCAAATTAATTATTGTTTCCTAACTGAAGTATTACTATTTGCACGCTCTCTCCTTCTAATTACTAAAACTGCGGTTCAACATTTTATATTTAAATATTAAAAACATTTGTTTACAACAAATTTTCAAAGGTTAATATTGTATTATTATTACACCAAATTATATTATTATTAAAAGTTTGGTTTAATATTTTTTTCAAACAAAATTGCAATAAGTCACAAACAGGTTGCCCTTCTCCAATCTCGAGCATCCACTTATTTAATTATTATATCAACAGCTTTAGAAGGTACTTCACTAGGACAAATCTTATCTTTGCTTATACTAAACGCCACCTATTTTTAATTGACTTTTTCTATTTTTAGTTCACAACAATTGCCCTTAGCATTTGTCATAAAAAGGTGCTTCACTAGGACAAATCTTATCTTTGCCTATACTAAATGCCACTTATTTTTAATTAACTTTTTCTATTTTTAGTTAATAACAAATACCCTTAATAGCATTTCTCATAAAATAAATGGTAAAATAAAGTTACTAGTCCACCTCAGCAACCAACTCCGACGTGTCAGCTTAGTTATCCTCGTCAGACCACTACCGGTAGACAGTTCCTTTTCACCAAATCAACGAAGGGAGAAGTTAGACCACAGTTCCTTTTCACCAAATCAATGAAGAAGGGAGAAGTCTAATGATTCTTCCGAAGAACCGAAAGCGAATTGCAATACCTGGGGACGGGCATTTTTAGAGGTCAAATTTTAGAGATTAAAAAAAAACCGAATTTCAAATACAAAGATAAAATAAATTACAGAAACTAAAATCATATTTCAGTTACATTATAGAAACTAAAAACACAATAGATCCTATATGTTAGTTTGTTTCAGTTTTATAATATATATGTTATTCAAACATATCTAAATCTAAATTTCAGCTTCAATTTGTGTTATATTTTTAAAATTTGAAAAAATTGTGTTAAGAAATTCTTGATAATTGTGGTGTTTATTTAAGTTTATATTTAAATAAACTAAATTATTAAAGGTAAATTTGTAAAAAGAAAAATTGTTTCCTTTATATATAATGATATAGATTATGCTTATTCGTATCCCCTTCTTTACACATAATTATTTAACCCCATAAAATTATCAAGACCAGGAAATCCTTAGGCTAAGTAATTGATTTAGATGCCCTAACCATCCTTTCAAGTTCCGTGATTAATGCCTCATCTTTTTTACAACAACATATCCATTGATGCTTCACCAATCAAATTTTGACTTCAGTTCTTTTTCACAATGTGTTTCTCATTAGGAGTGCTAGCTTGTGTTTCTGCTGGTGAAGACGATTCATTGCTGCATTGCTCTTCAACACCTACGATAGGATTGGCATAGCAATAGAAACAAGGCAACCTAGACAAGCTCAGCATGGATTAGTTTTTGGAATGTCAATAGTTATTTATTAATGTTCTTAATAGGTTATTCAAATATTATTAAGCCCTATCTAGTACTGGTCTTTGTTTTCCATAACAAATATAGACTAACAAATCTTAGTAAGTGCCCTATCGTTACAGATTATAAAAAAAAGTTATTTTAATAATAAATAATTTAGAGATTATTTATTAGAAATTTTAAAGAAAAGCAGAAGTTGTTTGTTTTTGTCAGTTGTCATGAAAATCACATTGTTTTTTTCAAAAAAATCAGTTCGAAAAATGATTTTTTTTTAAAATACACTAAAAATAGCTTCTCATTTGAAGAAGTTTTTAATTTTTTTTCAGATTATAATTTGTTCAAAATGCTGTAACAAACAGATGAAACTTTCAACAGTGATTATTTTTTTTTAAAAAGTTTTTTTTTTTTAAAAAAAAGTTGTAACAAACGGACTCTAAATTCTTCTATTGATTTTCAGATTATAATTTGTTCAAAATACTGTAACAAACAGATGAAACTTTCAACAGTGATTATTATTTTTTTTTAAAGTGTTTTCTTTTTTAAAAAAAAAGTTGTAACATACGGACTCTAAATTCTTCTATTGATTTTCATTAACATTGGAAATGCAAAATAGTTCATTGCACGCGCATACCTGCTTGCCTTTATCACTTGACCGTCTATTGTTGTATGCTGCTCATAAAAACTGTTTTCTGCAAAGAAATAATTACTATCAAGTGAGGTTTTTTGCGTAAGAAAGAAATTATATTTCAACATATAAAAATGATTTACAAACTCAATGTAAAATTGACAAGAAACAAAGAATGAATTGAAAAACAATAAGACATTCCAATTCCCATATATCACAATATCACGGCGAGCAAATTATATACAACATTAGAGTATCTCATTTAATTAGTTTAAGATTACATTAATGACTCATGTGAACCTTCACCGATTTATATTCATACTGGTATTTTGAAACCATGAATGCTTTACTTGAATACAGACGGATAATTACAAGTAAGCACAAGAGAAGTTGCTTTAGAGATTATGCACCGAAGAATTATATTCTAAATTCTAATATATAAGTTAATTAAGTAGCTATGGTAAAATAATAATGAACTAATGCAAGATATTCACCAAGATATGCACAATGAGGACTTTATGGCTAAATCAATGAATCTACCATGTATGTGACAAATCTAGCAGGAAAAGTAGGCATCTTATATTGCATACCTTCCTTAGAGGTTTTACCAGAGAAGTATTTGGACAACAAACGTCGACTATATTCAGCCTCATATTTTTTGAACCTCTCGATGTACTGTGGGCTGTCCAAATGACTGTAAAAATAATAAACTGGTAAATTATCTTAACCTGGAAAAATTACTTGATGCAAAGAATACTTTCTGTAAAAAATTAAATTAAATTTGAGTCAGTTAAAATACAAGGCACATGTTTTTAATGCCAAATATATGAAGGGAAAAAAGAGTTAAATCTGACAATAGCAGTACATGGCACCAGAGAAGTTAAATTCTTTTGGAATTGTGCATTGTACATATTGGACAAACTAGTCGCTTTGCTTGTAACTGACAGCAAAGTAATTAATATGACTGATCTGAAGAACAACTGAATTCATAAAGAAATCTATGGGAGATTTTAATCTGTGTACTATGCGATACTGAAATGGCACTAGTTAGTTTTCCTCAGCTATTTTGGTGGAGGATTGAGAATGGACATATGCAGGTTAAACAGATAATAAATAAAGAAAATTTAGGTTTGCGGTTTTTGTCTCCAAACTAATAATCACAGAAGCAAAACTAAATTAGCAATTATGTGATAATCCAACATGCACCATGACTAAGTTACACACAGTAATGTCGATCGCATTTTACAGATTATGGCAGCAGACAAAAAATCCTTCATAAACAAATGGCGGACGGCGTAACAGCCTATGATGGAAGCATGGTGGGTGAGTTAAGAACTAGACATATATATATAAACAGAGAAGGAATCAAAACGGAATAAGAAATTTAAATAAATACAAAGCAAATATAGAAAATAGATGAAAACAGAATATGCATAAATAGAGCAGAAAATGGTCATATAAAAAAGAAAGAAAGAGAAGAGAAAAAGAAGAAAGAGAAATAAGCAAAGGAAGAATGAAATATAGAAGAAGTAAAGCAGAAAATGAAGAAAGAGATAAGCAAAGAAAGAAACAAATAAAACAGAGAGAAGCGAGAACTGGTCGAAGGCAGCATAGAGGTGGTTGCAGAGAGCTGATAGCAGCTGGGTGGTGGTTGAAGCTGAGTGGTGGTCACAGTCACACGCAGCAGAGATGGAAAGAACATAAGGGCAGAAATGGAAAGAACATAACGGTAGTGTGTGGATTACTTTTTAATCCCGCCTCCGATATATACCTACCATGGCCGATACTCAACAACATTGGTTAGAATCAGTTAACCACAAAAGATAAGGAACACCAGTATGGTCACGCAAACTAATATCATGCAGTTAGAGGGACGGGTCCGACCGTTCCTTGAATCTTGCGATGACAAGAGCTTTACAGCACCAGATTTACTTTTTGTTGTTAAAATAAGAATCACAGGTTTCAACAAAAAGGAAGAAATCCGTTGTTTGCATGAACGATTTTCTACTGCAGCTACCAGTGACACTCACAAACAAGGGCTGCACTATGGAACTAAATCAATATCTCAAAAGTGGATTAGAGGCCTTATGTCATTGATCACATTTAATCTCAAACTAAGATGATTTCTAGTATCTTGCTACCACCTAGGAGATACCACTTACGACTGAGCATTGGCACAACAGTTATTTGGCCCAATCGGCAAATCTATACAGGGTTAGGCTCACTGTAGAACTTTACCTACAGTGCATGGGTTTTAACACATATAGACATGGTCACAGCATAAAACACTTGAGCATGAATGGAAATTGGAGCAATACATGTGATGCTCCCATAAATTTCCATTAAAATTTCAAAGACAGCACATTAGTATGCTCTCCCATTCCCTTATTTATCTTTTATTTCCAGTTTCCCCTGTTCTTAATTCTGTATGTTTTAACAGTCATCAGCACTAATTTAAGTGCATCCATGTTGCTTAATTTCACTCTTGATGGTCATAGTATCAAACCCTCCACAAATGAATCAGACAAACATATATGCCGTTCGAATGCATCCATTCCGCATAAACTTTGAGTAATTCATCCAGGGGATGTTGTTTTCTGGTAGTTGTGGTGCTTAGCTAGTTACTGATGACTAATCAAATATAAACTGCCCCATAAAATGTCGCTGTAGTCAAATCAGCACACACACACATATATAGGAGGCATATCAAGTGAGAAATTGTTAATGTGAGAGATGAGAGCATTTAATGATAACCCTTGGATTAATATAAGCTGTTCAATCATATTTTTACATTAAACGAGTGTATCACTTCATTTTCTCACCCACGCACGCACTGCTGGCCACTCTCTCTATTCCCTGTCTCTTTGTTCTATTTTCTAGAAACTATTTACAAGGATTTTATTGAAAATGGAGGAAAAACGTTCTACATATTGTAGTTCTCTAGCCTTCCATTCTCAACGAAATCAAGAAAAAAAAGAAAAAGAAAAAAAAAAGGCAAATAAACACCTGTCACAAACCCATCCCCTTTTGTTTCTCCAGTTTCCACCTCTACATTTGATCAACCCATGTGCCACTGAATCACTCAGGTAGAGATCCAATTATATACAACATATGTCACCATTTATAAAAATAAAGGCCTTTATACACCAAAAACTTCAGTAATGGAGCCCACCATTTCTTTTGAGAAATGGAGCAGATCCCTACTCAAATCACAAAGCACCTATTACTTGCATTCTTGCTATTCTGTCACTCGAAAGCGGCAGAAGAAAAACAAACATGAGAAAGTGGTGGTCATGTGTGAGATTGAAGATGGAAATAAACGAAGATAACCCGACGAAAAAAGAGAGACTACACGTTAATGTTAATTCAACAATTATTATTTAATGGTCTCGTTTCTCGCATTAACAACTCCTATCACTTGATTGTCCCCGGTATAAATATAGCCTCTAAAACTTTCCATACTGCATCCCAATAGAAAACATGAACAAACAGCAGTTCTTATGCTTACTGTTTTATCCAACAGTCAACAAAACAACCAATTATTACCAAATCACAGAACCTAGATTTGAGTTTTAAAAATCCCTAAAAGAGGCAGATCCACAGTATCCGATTTGAAGCATATCCGTTATATTCCTTAATAACTACTTGCAAATAAATGAACGAAGTAAAAGCAAACCTCAGTTTGATATAATGTTAACATTATAAAGCAACAATTAATAAAGACAAGTCTTGCCACATAGTAATTCACACGAAATTTCAAACAGCTTAAAAAATTAAAGTTCACTATATAAAATTCACACCAAAACAAAAAACGAAAAACACAAATAAACAAAAATAAAAATAAAAACTTACTCAAGTCCATCATTGAAGTCAGGTATTTTATCATCGGCATGTGGAACCCCATTGTTGGCAGCACCATTTTCCACCTTTTGAAAACCCTATAAAAAATTAGTAAAGAATAGAAGAGATACGAAGGAGAGAAAGGAAGAGAGAGAAAGGTGAAGTGAGAGTCACCTCAGTTTTTGGTGAGTGAGGAATGGTGTTTACGGAATCAGTGATGGTAGATAGAGGCACGGGTGGAGGTGAAGAAGGAACGCTTGCCATGTTGCTGTTGTTTTCTTTCTCGACTCTGCTTACTATTGCTTAAGTATGAAAAAATAAGAATCCAATCAAAAATCTTTTTCGTATTAGAATTAGCGGTGGAATGTCCGACAGGCTAGGGCAGACACAACATTTTTTGGACCTGTATTCTATGATTTAAAATGATGGAAAAATCTAATTTTAATCCTTGAAAATTTGTTCAACTCCTCGATATAATTAAAAGATAGATTTTATAGTTATAATAAATACAACTTAATCTTAAATAGTCTACAACCATAAAATGTTAGAGTGTAAATTGAGTGATTATTTAGTAATTTAATCATTTATTTAGATTTTTGATTGATTTAGAAGTAAAAAATAACAAAGTGTTGAACTTTCAAAAAATAAAATGATAAAATGGTAGTTTATCTAAAATTATTTCACAGGTACATGGGATAATCAATCACGATACTCATAACATAATACAATTCATATTACAAAATTAATAAATTAATTACAGACAAATCAAAGATATTAATTGTAAAGAAAAATTAATTATGACCTATCTCAACCACTTAATTATTTAAAATTGGAGGTCATTGAACAACGTAAAATCCAAGTCTCATGATTTTATCTTAAATTAAAATTAAAATGTTAAATAAGTTTTTGATTCATATAAATATACCATATTTCATTTTTAGTATTTTTATTTGTTTTAAATAGTAATTTTTTTAAAAAAATTTCAATTAACAATTTTGGTATGTGTTTTTTAGACAACTCATGAGTATCATTCTAATGACTTTTTATAGTTATGTTTAAAATATTATAAGAATTTTTTTTAATAAAAATTTAATTAAATATAAATTTTTAAATTCTAAAAACTTAAAATGTCATATTTAATTCATCTATGTTAAAAATATTCTAAATTTTTGTGGGGGGGATTCTTATAACATTTTAAATATGCATGTAAAAAATCATTCAAAAATTCAGACGATACACATGAATTAATTTAAAAGGGGATCAAAATTATTATTGAAAATATTCGAAGGACAATTGTTTAAAGAAAATTTTTAGAGAGGCTAAAATCGAAATATAATATATTTAAAGAGATAAAAAGAAAAAAAAAACTTATTTAACCCTAAATTAAACACACAACATTTTACTTTATTAAAACTAGATCATCAAACCGTGCAAGACAATCACTAGCAAATACCATAGCTTAACTCACAAATATCAATATTGTTAGGTTGAATGTTTTGTCCCTCGGATTCGAATCCAGTACCCCACAGTTGTGTAAGTTAATTATGGTAGAATTTACCATCTCTTCTAAGATAAAAATAAACATAAAATAAAAACTAAATCATCAAACCGAACAAGATAATCACTTTCAAATGTTTAAATATATCGTTTGCGGAAACTTTTCACCGAAAATTGTATTTTCATTGCAGTTTCAAGAGTTTAGCATTGAGAATTTGAAGATTTTGATATTTGACTATGACAAAAAAATAATATGCACTAGTTCTTGACATTCTTAACATTTATATCATTCTTCAATAGATTTATTAATATTCACTCCATTTGGTCTCGTATTTAAGAGAAAGAAAGTCAAATCCCTTAAAAAAGATGAATGATTGCATTAAATTAATTATAAAAAAAAAAATTTAAAAAAAGTAATAAAATTTCCTATATAATGACTATTTAAACAACCACCTCTATCAGAAAACTACTCCTCTCTTACATGGATGAATGTTATTCTAGCCTAAATTTTTATACGGTTAGATTTTGATTGTAGTTGAAGGTCAACTATTTTATTCATAAGAGACATACAATCATAGGAGCGACTTTGTTCAAATCAAAGTGGTTATTGATTTTCCTTCTTATGCTCAAACTTCAATCCCATTGATGCCTAATCTTTTTTGAAGTCTCTTTCGATATTCTACGCATGTTTGAACAATACTACCATGTTTAAAAAGTATTATATATAATTACACAAAACTTCTACATGTAAAACAAAACTAACATAGTTTGAATTAAACTTGACATAATAGGCTTTATACTTAAATCTCATTGTGTTAAGATATTTTTCGGCAGCCCCTACATTGTCATATGTCATGTGAGAAAATGTGTGATTACAATGATATGTGACTTAGAGTATAAAGTGTGTTTGAAGTTAAACGACAGAACTTGTAGAACTTCTATGTAATTGTAAAGACATATGACTTAGAGTATAAAGTGTATACGTAAATAAATGGTGGTTCAAGGAAGAAATGGAATGGTTTTCTAGAGCTTCTTTGTTGGTATCATATGGTGTTGTAACATAGGTATGTTATAGTGTGAATTTAAAAATGTGTTGAAGTCCCACATTGGAAAGAAATATATTTTGTAAATTTAAGTGGAAAGAAACTTGTTTTAAAATTCAAGTCCCACATTGGAAAGAAATATTTTTTGTAAATTCAAGTGGAAATAAACATTTTTTTTTTAAATTCAAGTCCTACATTGGAAAGAAATATTTTTTGTAAATTCAAGTAGAAAGAAATATCATCACTATATAATGAGTTTCAAACTATTGTAAAAAGTACACCAAAGTTGGATGTTTTTCCTAACTTTATCTTTTCTCCCTCTTATATTCAGCTAGCCTAATTTTCGAGCCACTTCTCCCCTTTCTTTCTGTCCCTTCGATTTTTAGAGCGGTTGTTATGATGTAGTTCCTTCGATTTTTAGAGTCGTTGTTATGTTGTAGTCCTTTTGTTTTTTAGAATGGTTGATATGTCGTAGTCCATTTGTTTTTAGAGCGGTTATTATGTCGTAGTGACTTTAATTGTTATATTGAGAGTGACTTTAACTGCCATATTGAGGGTGTAATCCTAGAACGGTTTTTCTACGGTGCAGTAGAACTCCGATACAGTGAATTTGGGTTGTTTTATCCTTGGGACTTCGTGGTTGATAGTCTGCCTTGCACAATTTGGGCAGTGCCGCGAAACGTCTTAAAGAGAGCGACCTAGTCCGCGACTCAACTCAATAATATCATTGGTGGCATAAATTGTGAATTTTAAATAATTTTCTAAAACTCAAAACTAATATATGGCAACTTTTATAGATAAACGACATTGTATGAAGTTGCATTTGCTTATGCTCTACTCAGAGAGCCACGTGTTGTCATTGTTGTATGCATTAATTATACTTATAATCCCATTTATTAAACATGCAATGACAATGGTCGAGTATTAAATGAAGTCTTACATGGATAATTGACCATTGTTGCACAACATTAATTAAGTGATGCACATTATTTTATTTGTTGGTGTCAAAAGAGATTAAGGTTTTGTAAATCAGGGTTAGGAGAACTTAGTAAGATTTATAAATACATTATTTAGATGGATATTTTGTAAAAAAAAAAAAAAAAAATTGGATTTAGGCCATCTAATAAGTTTTTTAGTTTCTTTTACTATTTTTTTTTACAAAATAAAATTTACGCTATATCATTAATAATTATAATTGTGATATATGTTGTAACATCATAACCGTTATTAAATTGTTATTTTTGAGTTTCAAAAATTATTTTTAAAATAATTTTCAGTCATCTTAGATAGTATTGTAAATTATCAACTACGAAGTCCGATGATAAAATAGTCCAAACAAACTGTATCATAAATCGAAAAGACTACAACACAAAAATCACTCTAAAAGAATAATAGTATTAGGACTACTCAAAAGTCGAAGGGTCTGCGGCACAAAAATTGCTTTAAAAGGACAGTGATAGTAGGATCACTCAAAAATCGAAGGGACTACGACACAAAAACCGCTCTAAAATGATAGTGGTATTAGAACCACTCAAAAATCAAAGGGAAAACAAGAAATGAAAGAAGTGATTCAGAAGTGCATCAAACAAAAGAAGGAGAAAAGAGAAAGTTGGGAATTGCATACAACTTTTATGTATTTTTCACAAGAGTTTGACACTTTTTATATAGTGATGGGAGCAAACTCACATATATTAAATATACAATATAAAATTTTACTATTTATAAAATTAAAAACTACTCAATATAAGTGAATTTTCCAATGTAGAACTTTAATAACTACTAAATTCACACGCATTACTTTCTATGTTCCAATAATTATGTTCCATACTTTCTTACCATTGAACAATATGTAGATAAAGATGGGAACTTCTCAACGCCTCGACTATTTCAATTCATGATACTAATTTCTACATGAAGTTGTTGTATCTTATCTGGTTTGTATTCTCGATTACAAATAATCAGGGTGAATATATTCATTTCTTAATTATTGTTGTTTTGTGACCAGTAATTTTTTTTACTGTATTTGGATTTTCGAGTGAGTTTTCCCGATGTTAGATTTTTCAAACAAACTTTAAACTTAACAAAATTAAACCATGATTTCTTGAATTAATAATTGATTTATCTAGAGTGTAGAGTTATTTTTTAGAAAAAAAAAATTATTTTAGAATATAATTATAATCTCATGATTTAATATTCAATGGAAAAATTGTTAGCGTAAAATTTTAGTAATTAGTCTTATAGTCAATAAGATAAAGTACATTCTTATTGTATACGTCTCATATCAATCATGACTTAAATCATCGAGGGAATATCGATTGATGAATAGGGGACATTTTTAGTTTTTGCTAGAGATGTAATTTCTCTAGGGACAATCTTGGAAGGATTAAGAGGATTCTTCTTCTTGAAGATAAGGTTCAAATTACTTTGGAGGGTTATTCCATGAATTTGGTTTGTGAACATTTCAGAAGAAGGAAGTGGTGTACATTGATGTAACAATTGTCGAATGATCTTGTAAACGAGTGAAATCCAAATAAAGAAATAAATTATCGGTCTTTGAAGGATGACTATATGTACTTTTCATGCGAATCTCATTTTTTTTATTTCCCTAAACTCATTTTATTTATGCAATTTCATTCTTTATTGATTTAGTTTAGTTTGGTGGCAAATTTACTATTTTATATTTTGATTGATAGAAAGATTAAGAACTTAGAAAATCATGTTTTGAATCAATATCTTACTTTGATTTGTTGAGTTAAAAATCTCTTTTGCACTAGTCTTAGCATTAGAGATTTGATTCACCATTGAAAATTCTATAATTAATAGTGTTTCTATTAATTGTGCAATCACTATAAGTATTAAGAACTCTTCACTAGTTTGATTGAAGTTAAAATATTTTCAAAACCTTTAATAAAATACTCCTTATTTTATAAATCTACCAAAGTACTTTTGCATTAATTAATTACGATACCATTGATTTTGTAATATGAATTCCAATATTCAATTGTATGCCAAGTCAATTACATTTCCAAACTATTTTTCGCTGTGTGACTGATAAAATTTGAGATATTTTTTTAAAGTCTGAACTTTTTTCAACCCCCTTCTAGAGTTCATTCGACAAGCCATTTCTTGACTAACAAATGGCATCAAAACTTAAATAGTAATCAAAATGGCTAACAATGTAATTATGGATTCAAGGGTAGAGTACAATAGAGCTCCTATTTTCAAAGGAAATAATTATTAGTATTGAAAGGAGAAAATGAAATACATATCATTGCTTATGACTTGATGTATGAGAAACCATTGAAAATCGTTCCTATATTCCAAAAATGAATTTAAATGGTATTGAAAGTGAAACCAAATCAATAATGGATTGATTTAGAAAAGATCGTTCCCACGAAGATTAATTAGGTGCAAGTATACACAATTGATAACAAGTAGTATAAATAAAGACTGTTCTCACGATGATTGATTATGTCATTAATTTCAACAATTTTCTAACACATTTAACTTGTTTGTTGTAAAAGTGAAAAAGATAAAATATTTGGAATAAAAATTTAAAGAAAAATTGAATCTAAAATTGCAAGTTTATATGAGCACACAATACACTAGAAATCAAATTATGGAAATAAGTTAAGGATATAACTTTGTATTAACTACATTTAATGGTGTTAAATTGTTATAGCAATGTTGTAGCAGTTATAAACAGAGTGACCTTAGAGATTTTTTAACCCAATCATCATTATTTTCAAATGCATTAAATAGAACCAAGAAATGGAGGAAACAATTTGAAAGGAAGTGAAGATGTTATAGTAAACAAAGACATCAGAGGAAACAAAGATGTCAAAAGAAACAAAGACATTGGAGTCAAGTGAAGTCAACACAATGTTTAGACTCTGGTTATTTCATGTGTTGTTATGTGTGCGCATCTGCCTCTGAAGATTTGTCTCTGAATCTTCTACGTGTTTGCCTTTGAAGACTAAAGTATGCCTCTTAATTTGAAGCATGCCTCTGAAGCGCATGTCCCGCTCGCTCTGAAGACTACAACTTGATTCAAGATGCTACCTCTGATACACAACATGCTCTAAAGATGCAACAAAGTGATGTTGTCCATGCCACTAATTCTAAGTCATGCAGTTTCGCCTCTGCCTCTAACTAATTGAACAAAGCACCATAATATCTAACTCTGATGATCAAGTTATGTTATGATGAAGAAAATCAACGACTCTAATGGAAAGTCAACGCTCTGATGAAGACTGGGTTATTTCATAATTTTGACGGTCCAAGAGCATATTCTTATATGTTCCCACTACTCTTGAACAAACATATGAAAGAATATTCAAGGTGAATTATTTTCAAGCACTATATGGACATTCTCTCACAAAATCATTCTAGAAGATTTGGTTAAAGATTCATTTTGGAATTAATCAAGCTTCAATGGCCATATTCCCAAATCATATCTATCAAGGTTTATTTTTGTGTGAAGATCTCTATTGACCTCACCCAAGGAAGATACACTTAGAAGATTCAAGGAGAATTATTTTCAAGCGCTATCTGGACATTCTCGCACATAATCATTCTAAAAGATTTTATTGAAGAGTCATTTTAGAATTAATTAAGCTTCAACAACCACAATTCCAAACCGTATCTATCAAGGCTTATAGTGAAGATCTTTATTAGCTCTGCAAGGAAGATACGCTCATAATTTTTTTTGGACAACATTGAAATCCTAATTCATATTATATAAAGGGATCAATTCTGAAGAAGAATAGACAACACAACAACTCAAAAAATCTTACGAAAACAAAATTCTATAAGTGCTCAAAATTCAAGGTTTCAGTTTTAGCAAAGACGCTCGTTCAACTTTATATTACTTAGTGCTTTGTGTTAGTGTGAAGTTCATTGTAATCAATTCACTTAGAAGAAGAAAAATAAAACCTAGTTTTACCCCTTTGTAACTCAACCCAGTAGTGGTTATTATTCCTCAATGACTTGTAGATTTTCAAGTTGGAAGTTGAGAAGACTTGACTTGTAGGGTTAAGGTGTTGTAGTACCTCTAAGGTTTGTAGGTTTTTAGGCTAGAAGTTGAGAAAATTGACTTGTAGGGTCAGGTGCTATAATTTAGGTTTGAATTAGTTGAAAAATCATTTCATGTTAAGGGATTGGACTTAGCTGCCACATTGATAGTGAACCAGTATAAATACTGGTGTTTCTCCATCTTCCATTTACTTTGTTTTTATTGTTGCCTTTGAATTGTTTATTTGTTTTAGGTATCCTGAATCATAATTTTGAAAAGAAGTTTTTAATAAGGCAAAACACAATTCAACCCCTTTCTCGTGTTTTTGCACATTCACAATCATGCTACAATTTATGAGGAATAACAACTAAAGTTGTGATTTTTAGATTAGGAATTGTTTGCCTTTTTTTAGTAAATAAGCCTTGCTTTTATTGAACAACTTTAGGATATTCTCTTTCCATGGCTACAAATGTTTCTCCTTTTCCTTATTATTGCCCAACTTGTGGCCCAATAATGTAAAGTGGAATTATACTATTTTCTGTGTCATTCTAGTACCAAGGGATACCTTAGAACTTTTAAGACACCTCATATCACATATAGGATCCACGTACTACACTTTGTTGCTATTGTCAGACTTATCGTACTCCAGTGCTGCAACAGTTTTCATATCAATTTAACTATGTGCAATTGCTTCACTTTTTCCTACAAAATTCAGAACACCAAGCATCATTCTTATAATAAGTTAATTGAACTCAAATTAATCATAAAGAAACAATTACTAGTCCTAAAGCTAAAATCTTAATTGTAAAAGCTCAAGCAAACAAACAAAGTTTATTTAAATTATGGCAAATAACTCTTATTTCTAATTATCACACCCTTAATCTTAAACTATTGCTCATCATCAAATAATGACAAAAGAAAACTACCAACATATTGGAACAAATTCACAAGCACATTATAAGCACTAAACAAAGGTTCTTTAACAAATTATAGCCAAAATAAAAATATCAATCTTTTGAATAAATTCATGATTATCCGCAATTAATCTTTGTGTGTGTGTGACTAATGTCATTAAGATTGAATCTCAAAATTATCAGACTCGGATCAGCATAATAAGCAAATTGTTATTTGCTTGCAATTCACATTTAGGACAAGAATTTTCAGTATTTAACAACGCGTCACTTATTTAGGCATTTTTGCTCATGGATAACTCAATTTTTATTTAATATTTCTTCCTTTTCTTTTTAGTACCCACTTTTTAACACCAACGATGTCCCAATTACTACTAGTGAAATACAACATCATCTTACCTTTTGACATGAGATGTTTTGAAGAACACCTAATTTCTACTAAGTAAGATATCACCTTTATATACAATGTTTTTATATTGAACTAAGTAGCCCAACAACGTTTTTCCATTTTGTTTCCTCATGCTAAACATTCGTCACATACAATTACCAATTATTTTTAATCAACCTCGCCTTATCCTTTTATCCCTCAATGCTCCCATAATGGCATACTTTTGTGCTTTACCAACGAGTTTCTCAATCCGTTATCCTAGGTTTCAATGATTCTAATTCAACCACAACTCATTTAAAAATATTAATAGACTTACAACTACCACTACAATATCCCAACATGCATTATGCAAACAAACATAAACAACCAGACCATCCCCTCCCCCAAATTGTAATATGCACAATAATCAACTGGGCATACTTCCAATTTGAAAGAAGGTTTGGGACACTACAAACATCAAATAAGATACTCCTAAAAATAAAAAATTGAAACAACAAAGTAAAGTACAAGAAAACAAAAAACTTACTACCTTGAATAATGCTACAACATGTTGCAACATTACTTACGGGGTTGCCTTATTGGCAGCTCCAACTTTTGTTTCATCATCTGAATCATCCAAATGAATTTCATTTCATGCTGATGATCCTTCAAGTGGTTTCTTTCTTCTTAGTCTTTATGCACACATGTTCACCTTAGAATCTTGTGAGATGGAAAAGGGATCACCTTACTTGTTGAAAGGACTTTCTCTATTTCTCTTTTACTTTTCGAAGCCATTTAAACCCAAGGCTCAGAGTGGAAAACATCATCAACATATTGTTTCACCTTATCCTTCTCCCCTTAGGGATATACTAACTAAACTTACCTCCCCTTATCCTTGGTCTTTTTTGAATCATAATCTTTGTTCTTTTGATTGTCTTTGGTGATGAGTCATAGCAACTGCTACAATAGATTCTTGAACATTAAAATTTGATTGTTCCTTGCCAATTGGAGACTCATTTTCTAATGTTGTTGGCTCTTTTAGATTTTACTCTGAATTTTCTATTGCTACATCAACATTTTTGGTAGGGGTAGGCATAGGAATGGGATAAGTTATCCTTTCCTCTTCTTAGGGTTTAACTTCCTCGTGAACTTCCTTCCTACGTTGTGTGTCTTATGTATGAAAAGGGCTCTAGGGAGAGGTATAAAACATCTTCTCATTTCCCTTATTTGATGTTGTAAAATTTTATATCAGCATGTTGTTGAGTTGCTGCAACCTATTATTTTGCTTTCTTTTTTTATTTTTCCTTCATTCTTATAATCCATGCCCATGATTTAGTCTTTTTCATGATTATGTTAGAATTTTCCATATGGTTTACCTATTCTTCTAAACTCAACTTTTGATTCTGAATGTTGAGTTCATTCATCTTCCATGTATGGCATCAAAATATCTATATGGAATGATGGATAGTAAGATACTCCATTCCATGATACCTTTTTTTAGTTTAACAACACTCATGAACTTCAACAACAGGTTGCCAGAAAGTTCAAGAAGGGTTCTAATGATGACAACTTGAAAAGACTAGTGAAAAATACTCAAAGCCTAAAGAGGCACAATAAATAATACTTGTATACTATTAATTGAAATAGTGGATTAAGTCCTCGAATGTACTAAGATAAAATCTCTTTGTAAAGGAAGAATTAGATGTAGCAACATTCTGTTGTGAACTAGTATAAAAACACATGTGTTTTCTTTATCTCTCTCTATTTCTCTCATTTTAGTTCTTTATGATTCAACCTTATTATGACTAAACTTGTTTTATAAGAGAAAGTTGAATGTTTTGATAACTAACTATTTATGTAAAGCAATCGAAGTATCTTTTAGAAATGGAAAAACACAATCCAAGCTCCTTGTTTCCTGTGTTCTTCAACACCTTAAATTCGTATCAGAGCTCGGTACGAGTACGGGTAAAGATGCCTTATTGTTGGAAATACTAGTGAAATGGTCAGAATAAGTGTATGTTTTTAGATCAATCCTTTTTTTTTTCTTTCTAATTTATTTCAAAACCTAGATTGACAAAGACTGATTCTCACGGATTGTAATTGTCATTTGAAAAATATATCAAACTCTTTAGCAGAACATCTATTTCTCAAATGGCAATTTCATATTCTTTCCAAAGATTTATTTAAAGGGAAAAAATATTCGTGTTAAAGTTATTCTTATTCAAATCACTCTTCAATGATATTTTAAGCAGTAAAACATGATTTTTGTATTCAGATGAGTGAATACTCAAAGTGAAAAATAAACATGAAAAAGGATTTTTATTGTGTTCCTTGTAACAAAGTAAACATCTAAAAGTCATATCTATATGAGAAATATTATCTTAGATTTAAAACTATCTAAGAAAATACCTTATCATTTGATTAGCTTTTAATAGAAGGCTAAAACTCCCATTTTGTGTTCTCTTCTAAGATTTGTTTATATATGTTCTGAAAACTCTTTCAATTCTATTATGACTCATGGTTGTGTTTCTTGAAACTCTTCAATGACAAACTGGACAAAAATCATATGCTTCAATAAGGCAAAGTGAGTTAATTAGTGAGAAGAATCAATATGTTAATGCTAAAATTTATTTTCTAATAGAGAGAAACATTGGTGGATACAACATAATTGCTAGTGCAATGTAATGGAAATATTATAACACATTTCAACAATGAAATTAACTTAAATAGGGAAAAGTTGTCTAAAAACTTCAGTGATATAAGATGTATGTTCAAATGTGAATGTAACCCTTTAGAAGAAATAGTCAGTAATGCAACCTCTCACTCAACACCATGTTTACGAAAGGTTGAATGGCAAAAAGTCGAAGAACCTTATCGCTATCGACATTGTTAATCACAACCTTCTCGCTCTCCTTCAACTAAGTGGAAATATCAACTTTTGCCTTCCGTGGGAATTGAACCCACTACCTAGGGTACATGTTTCTAGTACATGTTTTATATTGTCAAATTATTGAGAAAGGTTCTATGTTGTAATTGAAATTATATTAGACTGTTATTATTGTACAAGAAAGTGTCAACAATTATACCCTCTTGATTACAATCAAAATCATTATTGTAAAATAACTAAGTTATTGTGTTGTTTGAAGAAAGTGGTGTATTTTCTTCAAGTAGTGTAAACTAAGATAGTGGTGTGCTATCTTAGGCAGATTGTTAGGAGTTTGTAACTGAAGTCTTAGAGTTAGACTTGTACTTGTTCTAACAATATTTAAAAATCTCTTGTGGTGTGCAAGAGGACTGGACGTACCATTGGTTGTAAGGGGAATCATGATAAATTATTTGTTCTTTATTTTTCTACCATTTACATTTTACTATACTCTAATCATAGTCAGAAAAATAAACCACTATGTCTTTAAAAACCAAAAAATTTCTAAACACCCAATTCACCCCTCCCCCCCTCTTAGGCACGCCTCTTACTAACAATTGGTATCAGAGCAGATTTTGGAAATTTGCTCCTTGATCCTTATTCATGGCTTTCGCACAATCAGTTTTTAGAGAAGGTGGTAGTAGTAATAAACCACCTTGTTTTGTTGGACAACATTATGATTTCTGAAAAATACGCATGCATGCATATCTTGAGGCACAAGGAGATGATATTTGGAATGCAGTAGAAAATGGCCCATATGTTCCAAAGATAGTCATCGACAATAATGAGGAAATAAAGATAAAAGCCTCATGGACAGATGATGAGAAAAGGAAAATGTTGTTTGACAAAAAGGCCAAAAACATGTTCCAATCGACATTTGGAATAGATGAATTCTTCCGCGCATCTCATTGCAAAACTGTCAAATAAATCTGGGATACTCTTGAAGTAACCCATGAAGGAATAATTGAGGTAAAACTTTCTAAACTTAATACTTTATCTCAAGAATATGAATTGTTTCGTATGTATTCCGGAGAACCTATTCTGGACTTGCAGAAAATATTTTCTCATATGACCAACCACTTGACGGTGCTTGGTAAGACCTTCACTAATGATGAATTGAACCTTAAAGTCCTAAGAACATTAACAAGGGCGTGACAACCTAAAGTAAGAACAATTTCTGAAAAGAAAAACATGTCAACGATGTCTCTTTCCACACTTTTCTGAAAACTACAAGAACATGAGATTGAACTAGGAAGACTAGAAAAAAAATGAATTCTAGAAAAGACGCTAAATAGCATTGCCTTGAAAACGGAGTCAAAAGAACAGATAGATAATGAGAATTCAGATGGAGATGAGAACACCACCTTCCTAGTAAAGAAGTTTGGTAAGTTCCTTCAAAACAATAAAACTTTTAAGAAAAAGAAAACTTTCAGGAAGAAGGATGTCTCTACTACAAATCAAAATTTCACTTGTTTTGAGTGTTGCAAGCAAGGATACATAAAATTGGAGTGTCCAAATATTGTCAAGTAAAGTGCTCTCAAGAAGAAAGAATTCAAAAAGGACTATATAGCATGAGAGGACAATGAAGTTAGTTCATCCTCGAATTTGGAAAGTGACGAATGTGCAAATGTTGCTTTGATGGCATCACACCAATCCGACGAGGAAGAAGAGTTTAGTAATAAAGAATCTTCTCATAATAATGATGATAATAATGAATTACTCATTAAGTGTAACGATGCTCAAGATGTAATAAAAGAATTGCTTATGGAATGTAAAATTTTGTGCAAAACAGTGTTAACTCAAAAGAAACAAATTTCATCTCTTAAAGAGAAAATTGACACTATGGAAAAATACTTTGAAAAATTAAAACATAATTTTACATGTAATAAGTGTGATTCTCTTTCTTTTAAAATTGTCCAACTAAATAGAGTCATTGAAAGATATGAAAATGGACAAGTTGGATTTGAAAATATTCTTAATATGCAAAGATATTCCAATGGCAAGAGTGACTTTGGCTATTCAAAATTTGATAAACCAAGTATTAATAAAATCACCTTTGTTAAGGCAAGTGATCAATCCAACAAAGAGAAAGTTATAGTTGTACACCATGATCATCATTATTCTAAGAAGAATTTTGTTCAAAAGAAATCTCATATGTCTAAATATAGAAGTAAATCTATTCCTACATACTTTTATTGTGGTCTAAATGGCCACACACCTAATGCTTGTTATTTTAGGAAATTTGATGATCCAAATGGGCATTATGTGTGGGTTAAGCAAGGTACTAATACTCAAGGACCCAAAACACTTTAGGTACCTAACAAACTATGATTCTGTTTTGTAGGAATGCATAAAAGGTACCTCTAATATGTGGTACGTGGATAGCGGTTAGTCAAAACACAAGACCGGTGGCAAAACAAATGTTTCAGCACTAACTCTTGAATCAAAAGACTATGTGATCTATGGAGATGACAACAAGGGTAAAATTTTGGGTATTGGAAAGGTTGGTGAAGCCCCATCTCCTTCAATTGAAGATGTTCTATATGTTCAAGGATTAAAGCACAATCTTATTAGCATTAGCCAGCTTTGTAACAAGGGTAACAAAATAGTGTTCAACAAAGATTAATGTATTATCTGAAATGAGGTATCAAATGAAATTCAGTTTGTTGGTAAGCGTTTTAAAAATATTTTTTATAATTAATCTTGATAATTTATCCTTGAGAATGAAATGTCTTATGGTAAGTGACAACAATGATGCATGGATATGGCATAAAAGATTTGCACATATCCATATGGATCATTTAAACAAGTTAGTCAAACATGAACTTGTTGTAGGCTTACCAAAGATGAGACAAATTATGTGAGACTTGTCAAAAGGGTAAGCAAACTAAGGTTTCCTTCAAAACCAAGAATATTTTATCAACTTCAAGACCACTTCAATTGATACATATGGACTTGTTTGGTCCATCAAGAACTAAAAGTCTTGGTGGAAATTCATATGGACTAGTAATTGTTGACGATTTCTCAAGGTTCACTTGGAACTTATTTTTGACAAATAAAAATGAAGCTTTTAAAGCATTTAAAAAATATGTCAAACTAGTCCAAAATGAACAAGTCACCAAAATTGTATCAATAATAAGTGATCATAGAGGAGAATTTCAAAATGCTTCTTTTGTAGAGTATTACGAAGAAAATGGAATCTTCCATAACTTTTATGCCCCAAGAACACCTCAACAAAATGAAGTTGTTGAGAGAAAGAATAGATTATTAGTAGAACTTGCAAGGACCATGCTAAGCGACTCAAGTTTACTAAAATACTTTTGGGCAAATGTTGTAAGTACAACTTGTTATGTATCCAACCGAGTAATAATTCGTCCAATCCTAAAGAAGACTCCATATGAACTCTATAAAGGTAGAAAGCCAAACATCTCTCACTTTCACATATTTGGGTGTAAATGCTTTGTGTTGAATAATAGTAACGACAATCTTGGAAAGTTCAATGAGAAAGCCGATAAAGGTATCTTTATTGGTTATTCCTTATCTAGTAAAACTTTTAGAATTTTTAATAAAATAACTTTGTTAGTAGAAGAATCTATGCATGTACCATTTGATGAATCTAACCCTTTGAAAGAGGATAAAAATGTCTCTTATGATGATGATGATTTTATAAGTGATGACAAGAGCAAAGACAATCAATTTGATCAATCAATTCAAAAGAATTAAGTTAGTATTGAGCAACAAGATCAACATAATGATCTCTCTCAAGAATGGAAAACTCATCGAGATCATCCCATTGACAACATTATACGTGATATCAATAAATGAGTTACTACAAGACTCAAACTCCAAGATGCTTGTTTGAATATGACATTTGTTTCTCAAATAGAACCTTCTAAGGTAGGTGAGTCACTTAAGTACGATCAATGGATACTTGTTATGCAAAAACAACTAAACCAATTTGAAAGACACAAAGTGTGGGAACTTGTTCCTAATCCTGGCAATAAACACACCATTGGTACCAAATGGGTATTTAAAAATAAACTAGATGAAAATGGTATAGTTGTTCAAAACAAGGCAAAGTTTGTTGCTCAAGGATACAACCAAGAAAAAGGGGTCGATTTTGATGAAACATTTGCTCCGGTAGCAAGGTTAGAAGCAATCCGATTATTACTTGCTTATGCTTGCTATATGGATTTTGAATTATTTCAGATGAATGTCAAGAGTGATTTTCTAAATGGCTACATTATTGAGGAAGTGTATGTCAAACAGTCACCCGAGTTTGAAGACTTCAAGAATCCTTCACATGTCTTCAAATTAAAGAAAGCCCTTTATGGTTTGAAATAAGCTCCAATAGCTTGGTATGATAGACTAAGTAACTTTCTATATGAACAAGGATTTGAAAAGGGTAAAGTTGATAAGACATTATTCATTAAAAGGACTAAAGATCAGACTTTACTTGTTCAAATCTATGTTGAAGATATCATATTTGGATCAACCAATAATAAAATATGTGAAGAATTCTCATTAATGATGCAAGAAGAATTTTAAATGTCTATGATGGATAAGTTAAACTATTTCCTTGGACTTCACATCAAGCAACTCAAAAATGGCATTTTCATCTATCAAATAAAGTACTGCAAGGAACCATTATAGAGGTTTGAGATGGACAATAGTAAAGAAAGTGCTACTTCTATGGACTCTGCAACTTATGTAGATAAAGATGAAATTGGTAAATCAATAGATATATCAAAATATCGAGGTATGATTGGTACTCTTTTATATCTAACGGCCAGCCGACCAGATATTATGTTCAGTGTCTGTTTATGTGCAAGGTTTCAAACAGATCCTAAGGAATCACATCTTATAGCAGTGAAGCGTATAATAGAAGAAATATATTTGACTTCTCAAAGTATGAAAGAAGATTCGTATTTTTGAAGACAATCTAAAATAAAATTTCGTTCACATTTATAATAGAAGAAAATATTTAACCAAGCTGAAAAGAAGGTTTGGTCAAGATTTGTAGAAGATATGATCAACATGATATGAATTATTTACAAGAAGATTTGATCAAGATGTATCTACAATAAGATATGAATTACTTACAAGAATATTTTATCAAGATTTATCTACAAGAAGATATTAATTATTTACAAGAAAATATGAATTATTTACAAGAAAATACGATCAATAATTTTTTACAAGTAGACACATTTATTATTTGCAAAGATATGGTTCAGATTTTGACAAAGGACAAAATATTGAAATGGACTAATTCATATTCCTACTTGTGAAAGTTCAAGAACCGGTCCAACACTATGTTCCCGCCCAAATCAAAGCAAGCAATGGGAAGGAAGTTTCATCTGAAAATTTTGCGAAAGCAATCTTAACAATATACTAACATTATCAATTTGAAAAATTTACAAACTCAATCTTAACAAAATACAAACAATATCATTGTGAAGAATTTACAAACTCAATCTGAACAATATACTAACATAATCAATCTAAAGAATTTACCAACTCAATCTGAACAAAATACGAACAAAATAAATCTAGAATAACAACTTAGATTGGATTCAGAAATAAAGAATTGGCTAAAGAACATATTATCAAAAAACATCTTGTTCAAAGTTATTTTTGAATAAGATCATTGTTGACCAAACTAGGAATAAATGTACAATTCAGAATTAAACAAGAACTAAATTGAAGCCTTAATTTTATCTATAAATAGATATTCAAGGCTGAAGAAAAATATCAACGAAAAATCAGAAAAGACTAGAAGAACTCAAGCTCAAAATTCCAAATTCATCTTAGAGTTCAAAGAGAGAAACACTTGTTCGAATGAGAAATATTTTCTAAGTGTTTTTCTTAGATTGTCATAGTCATGGTTATAATTAGTTTGTTAGAAGCAACTACTCAAGTTCAAAACCTTTGTATTCAAAACCGATAGTGGTGTTAGTGTGCCTTCAACAATCTGAGGTTGTCAAGTTGTTGAATTAGTAGATTAACTTTATGAGTGAAGGAATTATATGTAGCCAAGTTAGTAGTGAACTAGGATAAATTACTTGTGTCACTTTATTCGTGACTTCGTAGTTTTGTTACTGCTCCTCAAGTCTAAACCAGTTTAATCAAATAATGAAAAAGTTATCAACTTAGTGAAACACAATTCAACCCTAATCATGACCTTCTCGATTACTTAGGTCACTTTATTTCTGCACTTCGTCGTTTTGTTATTGCTCATCATGTGCGAACCAGTTTAATCAAATAATGAAAATATTATCAACTTAGTCAAACACAATTCAACCCTAATCACGACCTTCTCGACTGAATGTAGCCAAGTTAGTGGTGAACTAGGATAAAATACTTGTGTCACTGTATGCATGCACTCCAAAGTTTTGTTATTGCTCATCAAGTCTGAACCAGTTTAATCAAATAATGAAAAAATTATCAACTTAGTCAAATAGAATTATACCATTATCTATTCATTCCTACTACCAATTGAGCAGATTGGTAGTGGAAAATAATTGACGGTGGTACTTATAGGTTGTAACAATCCAGTCTTTACTGTTACCGACACAAGGTCATATATTGCTTAGTAGTTCGAGTTGTAAGTTAGTTTATCTCTAATCATGGTAAAGATCATTCGCAAGCAGTGAGGTGGATTCTCAAATACCTCAAAGGCACTTCCAAAGTGTGTTTATACTATAGAGGTGGTAAGCATGTGTTGGATGGCTACACAAATGCAAATATGACAGATGATCTTGATTCTAGAAATCCAACTTATGGTTATATAATGACATTTACACGGGGAGTTGTGTCTTGACAATCAAGGTTACAAAAATGAATGTGTTGCTTTATTCACTATTGAAGTTGATTACATTGCAACAACTGAAGCTTCCAAAGAACTCTTGTAGGTGAAGAAGTTCCTACATGAGTTAGGTCTTAAGCAAAACAAGTTTATGTTATTTTGTGATAGATAGAGTGCAGTCCATTTCAACAAGAATCTGAATTTTCATGCAAAGTCAGAACATATTGAGGTGCGGTATTATTGAATACAAGGTGCACTGAAAATGAAGTCATTTTCAATTGAAAAGATTTATACCGATGAGAATGATTCAGATATGATAACGAATGTCTTGCATGTTGTACAAAGAAGGTTGACATAGTTGAGCGATACCTTTCCATTTGAGTCATGAGGGAAAATTTGTTGGGTGTACTCATTCCCCAAGTGAAACCCACCAATTCTACTAGCAGTACAATGACTATTTATTATTATTATTATTATTATTTTTAAAGAAAAAAAAAGAAAGAAAATGTTTTAATTAGGTTAGACCTATGTGGAGGAAAAAAAAGGGATTTGAAATCCCTATGCTATAGAAAGAAAAAGGGTAGTGCCGCTGGCAAAAAAAAAAATGGAACATAGGGAGGCAACGTAAATACGAGGAAGAAGAAGAAGAAGACAAAGAAAACAAAGAGTAGAAGAAGAAGAAGAAAAAGTTTGATTCCGATGATAATGGGGTTGTAGTAAATTTGTTCCATTTGGTGTACAATTTTACCACAAAGTTTGTTATTTTTACTACTAAGTTTGTCTTTTGATATATATTGATAGGACGTTTAACCTTCTCTAAGAGTTACTTTAGGATATACACTTTAGTAGAAGTTGTTTGTTATTTGTTTGATTTCCACTTCACCTTTTAGTGATGACTATTGTTGATTGATGTTCCATGTTACTAGAAACACGTGTACCATTTATAGTGGAATGTTTATTAGACTAAGTCTTGTTGATTTTACTATCTTATTTTGAGAAAAGTTTTCTATGTTTGTAATGTGGAATTGCATTTTTATCTTTGATTTTTTCCCAATAGATATAATTGTTGGTTGGAATTGCTAACAGATAAAGAGGAGTAGAGTCAATCTATTTTTGTAGATCTTGTTTCTTTACTAAAATAAATGAGTTTCTTGTAATTATGGTGAATATTTTATTGAAAGACTCAACATTGCAAATTTATAGCATCTTGCCTTCCGTTGACAATTTGTTTTCGCTGCCTCTTCATTTTTAGTAGTGTGTTGACTTCTCAACTTTGACAGATTTGCATCAACATAAAATAAATAAAGCTTGATCTCGTTCCTTCTCTGTAAAGAACAAAATACGACACAACAACTTGATGTCACTATGAGGTGCTCGAAGTTATAAACTTTGTGTAAAAAATCTAAACTTTATGACATCATCCGAACTTGAAAAATAAAAACTTTTTGAAGAGCTAATTAATACAACACAATAACTTGATGTTACCGTGAAGAACTAAATACAACACAACAATTTTTGAAAAAAACAAAAAAATCAAAACGAACATATGAAGAAAAACATAGATCGAAGAACTTACCTTTGTTGTGTTTGAGTTGAACTTGATTTTCGTTTTTACCTTTGAAAATGATTCCAAATCACGGCTCATAAATATCATAACAAAATAGAGAAAAAATGGGAAATAAGAGGGAAAAAAAATGAGATAATCTAAAATGAAACCAAATAACAAATAGAAATACCAATTTCAAGATGTAAACTTAAAAAGAAATCTAAGAAAGGTACAGAGAGACGAACTGCAAATTTGACGGTGTGAATGAAGGATGAAGACGGTGGAGATGGAGGATGATGGCAAGAAGATGATGAACTTCCGGAGTGAAAAGAGTGGTTTAGATTTTTTGGATTGTAAAGTGTGTGAGAGAAAGATATAAATTGAAAAGAAAATGAAAGTGTTGACAGAGTTTGAGTTATTGACGCTCAACTTGATTTCGTGACATTATGCTTCACAAATTAGTTGTGCAACTTTGGCTCATATGAGTTCTACTTTGTTATAGGCAATAGTATTCCTCATTGTTTACATAATTTTCTATTGACAACCATGTCCTTATAGTGAATAAATATTAGATATATACCTTATCATTGTTTACATAATATTACAATAGTATTCAAAGTTGTAAAATAAGTTGTAATTAAGAGTTTTAAGTTTATATTAGATATATACCTTATTATAGTTTAAGAAAATGGATAAATATTTAGTAAATAAAACTCTCCTCATAACTGCACGGATTTTTTATATGTTGAAACATGGGTTTGAATTTAAGATGCGTCTCTTTTTTTAAATTTAGTATATGAGTTTCGACACTAAATATTTTAAAAAAATGAATAAAAGATTCGGTTATGATTTCTCCAATTAAATATGTTACTTTAATATCACCTTCCGATTTTAAGATAGTCTTCGACAAGCATCATTTCATCTTCACGTCCATAATTGCACAATTTCTCTGATGATTATGTACATTTTCTTTAATTGTAAATGTAATCCTAATCATTTGCAATGAGCAATGCATGGGCAACTACACACCACTGAACTTTCCTGGATTTCTTCACTAATGTAATCAAAGATTAAAACAACATACACCCTCAACCCTCAACTACCAGTAATCTCCACAGCTACAAAATCCTTTTTTGAAATGATGAAAGCGCTTGTTGTCCCTAACAATAATCTCCCTTTTAGCAACCTTTGATACTAACTTAATAGCATTGTGACAGTCAACACAAATGCGTAGGTTTTTGCAAACCCTTAGTGTGGTACCTTTAGCCGTATTTAATAAACCAAAAGAAATTGCAAGCTTCTCACTATGGCTCCTCAGTATCTTAATCTTTTCCTCTTCTTCTAGTTCATGAAGCACACAACTTGTGTCTGGTTCATATCCAATTTTGATCATTTTCTTCTCCAATTTAATCCAAGTCTGCTGAATTTTCTTTGATTCCAAAAGTGATCCATCACCAACAACAAATCTATAAACTTTTCCTCCTATTTCAATCCAACTGCAACCTGCATCTTTCTGAAGGCCAATATCTTTCATCTTTTGCCTCACTTTTCTCACCTCATCCCATTTTCCTAATCCAGCATACAAATTTGATATCAATACATAGTTCTCAGCTTTGTCTGGTCCCAATTCTAACAACTTTTTCGCAACTTCCTTGCCAATATCCAAATCCCCATAATTTCTACATGAACTGAGTAAAGAACTCCATATCCCGGAATCTGGTTCATCTGGTAGCTCATTTACAAGCTTCAAAGCTTCATTCAATCGTCCAGCGCGACCAAGCATATCAACCACACATGCATAATGCTGTAATTTTGGCTTTATATCAAACAAACTCTGCATCTGACTAAGATATTCTAACCCTTCTGCTACTAAACCAGCATGGTTACATGCCATTAACAATCCTACAAATGTAAAAGAATCTGGTCTGCAGCCAGCACTTTGCATCGATTTAAAAAGCTCTATAGCCTTCAGTCCATGTCCATGAATTCCATATCCTGAAATTAAAACATTCCATGACGCTTCGTCTTTCTTATGTACCCTGTCAAAAATGTTCTGTGATTGTTCCATGCATCCACTTTTTGCATACATGTCTATCAATGAACAAGTAACAAAGCTGTCGTCTATGAGACGAGCTTTCATTGCAAAGCAGTGAAGCTCTTTGCCCAGCCGCAGTGCCGACACCTGCGAACAAGCCCCCAGAGCACCCATTATGGCAATCTCATCAGGCCAAATTTTACTTGAAAGCATTTGACGAAACATATCAAGGGCATCACAAGGAAGCTCGTTTTGTGAAAAGCCATTAATCATAGTATTCCAGCACACTAAACTTTTCTCTTCCATATTATCAAAAAACAATTTTGCTGGTAGCATTTTCCCACATTGAACATAAAGTGAGACTAACGATATCCCAATGAATTCGTCCAATTGTAAACCATTACGCAACATAAAACCATGAATCTCTTTCCCACAAGAAAGGGATTTCAATCGAGCACAAGCTGAAAGAAGGCTACCAATTGTAAACCAATCAGGATCCAATCCAAAATCTCTCATCAAAAGGTAAAAATCCAATGCCTTTCTAGGAAAACCATTCTGTGCATGACCGCCAATCATCGCATTCCAAGAACTCGCTGTTTTCGACTCCATACCACAAAACACACCCTCAGCATAATCCAATGAACCACACTTAGCATATCCAGCAACAAAAGCATTTGCCACCAATTCATCACTCTGAATGAATCCGTGCCTTACAGCATAACCATGAATCTCCTTTAAGTTCAAAAACTGAATCTCCTCCACACAAGCCGGCAAAACATTCAACAGTGTCACCTCATTCACCTTTACTTTCTCTTCCATCTGCATCTTCCTTAACAAGTCAAACGTTCCACGAAAATCTCCTTCCTTAGAGTAGCCACCAATCATAGAGTTCCAAGAAACAACATTCTTATCCTCATTCATATCAAACAGGACCCGCGCTTCACATAAGTAACCGCATTTCGAATACATATCTGTAAGGGAATTATTCACCTTCAATTCTCCACCAAGGCCAAGTTTCAAAGCCAAACCATGAAGCACCACCCCTAATTTCACTTCACCTTGTGCTGCACAGATAGGTATTATTGTCACCATAGTAGCAACATCAGGTACTAAGCCTTCTTTACCATTCAACAGTCCCTTAAACAAATCATAGCTCTCTTCAAAAACCCCCTTCTCAGAATACGCATACATAATTGAGTTCCACGAAACCAAGTTTCTCTCAGGCATTTTCTCAAATACCTTAACAGCACTCTCCAAAACCCCAAACTTCCCGTACATAGCAATCAACGCGTTCCCGACAAACGCGTCGGAGAAAAGCCTCGTCTTCAACGCAAACGCGTGAATCGTTTCTCCAAGTCTAGCATCTGAAAGCCCCGCGCAAGCCTTGATAACGCACGGCAACGTGAAATTATCCGGAGCAAACTCCGTCGCGGAAATTAACTCAACGAACAGACAAACCGCTTCGTGGAAAAGCGCGTTCCTGGAGTAACTGCTGAGAAGCGCGTTCCAGAGAAAGAGATTCTTTTTCCTCGAAACGTCGAAGACAAAACGAGAATCATTGGGAGAGCTGCAATTGGAGTACATGGTAACAATGCGAGTGATGAGAATGACGTCGTTTTGAAAACGCGACGAAGTTGAAACAAATTCGTGAACTTTTCGACCGACTTCGATGTCTCTGTGGCGCCCGCATGCTTGTAATAAGTGGCCAATGGCGTCTTCTGGTTTAACGTTGGAAAATGAAACGACGTCGTCGATATTTGATTGAAGGAAGTTGAATGCTTCGTTGAGGTTTCCTGTGTCGCATAGATTGTGAAAGCGTTGTTGAGAATAGGGTTCACTAGCGGCATTTTTCTCTGTTTTGTGTAATGAGATTGTGGGAGAAGATAAGAGGGATGATTTTGCAGTTGTAAATGAAGGAAAGGGGGTTTTGGTGTTGATTTTTGGTTTCCGAATGGTTATGTTGTGAAGATGAAGGTTGTGGTTGTGGAGATAACATGAGAATGAGAGAGGTGGAGGCGTCACAGAATACATTGCTTGACTTCACTTGACTTTCGGTTATCATTACAGAATCTAAATTAAAGGCCATCAAACAAAATCAATTCTTGAAGAATTTTGTTTGACAGTATTGAAAGTAAAATAGTAGAGTCATAATCTTATTTTTATAACAAACTCATAACACTGAGATTCTGTATTTGAATCTGAGATATACGTCTAATTTATCAAATGTCTTACGTTTGTCACTCCAATTAAGATTTAATGACGTTTATTTTTATTTATTAAAGGAAACAACGTTTCTCTAAATTTTTCTAGATGAGGCCGTGGCTAACCAAACTTGAAAGGCCAAAATTTGAGGATTTTTTTCTTTTATATCCTTCTTTTTTTTTTTTAATTTGATCAAAATGCCTCACATTGAAAAAATAATACCTAAATGTCCTACTTTTTAGCTTCAGTTGCATATCGCAATGTGGGAATGCGACCATGTAGAACTTTTTTTTTTCATCCTAAATAGAAGGTCGCATCTCGGAGATGCGACCATCTACTACTATATATATATTTTTTTTTGCCATTTTATTAATTTTGTTAATTATTATTTAATAAATTATAAATAATTAAAATATTTAAAAATTCAAAAAAATATTAATAAAACAAAATACATTAATAAATAATAATAATAATAATAATTTTAATAATATTCTAAATTTTAATAAAAATAATAATAGTAATAATAATAATAATAATAAATTCAATTATATTAATAAAATAAAATTAATTAAATTGAATCAATAAAACACGTTAAATTAAAAAAAATACATCAAATTTATATTTTATTATTATTATAAATATTAATATTATCATTTTCATTAATTTTTATTTATTAGATAAGAAAAATAGGAGCAAGTTGTTATAATAATGTGTCACAAGAGGAGGAAGTTGTTATAATAATTTGACAAAATAGGAGGAAATTGTTATAATAATTTGCCAAAACAAATGGGAGGAGTTGTTATAATAATGTGTCAAAATAAATAACGTGTTCTTGATATTTTGCCGATAAAATAACAATGTATTTCCTTAACAACTTCACTTAATATTAGTTTTTTGAATTTTTAAATATTTTAATTAATCAAAAATTATATTAATAAAATAAAATACATAAATAATAATAATAATAATTTTAATAATATTATAAATTTTAATAATAAAATCAAACAAAATATCAAAGTTAACGTGTTTGAGTGCGAAAATAAATAACATGTTATATTATTTTGACAACTCAATCGTATTTTGCTGGTAAATTAACACTTAATATTATTTTATTAACAATTGACTTATTGATTATTTAATAAAGTAAAAATAAATAAAAAAATTAAAATACTATTAATAAAATAAAACACATTACATTGGAGAAAAAAAACAGTTAAACAAGAGGAAGTTGTTAAAGGAAATACATGGTTATTTTATCGGCAAAATATCAGAAACACGGTTTATTTTGACACATTATTATAACAAGGTTCTCTTACTTGTTTTGGCAAAACTATTATAACAACTTCCTCCTCTTTTGACACATTGTTATAACAACTTCCTCCTATTTATCTTATCTAATAAATAAAAATTAACGAAAATAATAATAATAAAATATAAATTTGATGTATTTTTTTCTTCAATTTTCTGTATTTTTTCTTTAATTTAACTTGTTTTATTGGTTCAATTTAATTAATTCTATTTTATTAATATAATTTACTTTATTATTATTATTTTTATTAAAATTAGAATATTATTAAAATTATTATTGTTATTATTATTATTATTTATTAATATATTTTATTTTATTAATAGTTTTTTGAATTTTTAAATATTTTAATTATTTATAATTTATTAAATAATAATTAATAAAATGGCATAAAAATAAATATATATAGCAGTAAATGGTCGCATCCTGTATTGTTTTTTTTAATGTGTGGTATTTTGGTCAAATTTAAAAAAAAAAGGATATAAATAAAAATAATCCCAAATTTTGATGTATGCTTGTTGGTTTTGTTATTATTAAACTAATTGATTATGATTCAAGTAAAAAAAATTAGAATAAAAAATAACTGAAGAAAAAATATAGTGTACTACCTTCTCTCTTAATATAACATCTTCATAATTTCTTTAATTTTTCATAAGAGTTATTTGAATATTCAATTATATTAACTATTTATGGCTTTATTGTTTATTACTAAAATATTCTTAAATAATTTGCATTATTTTTAATTATCAACAATAAATATTATAATAAAAATATTAAATAATTCTCATACTCGTGTCTGTACCATGTTGGTATCAATTTTAATATCCGTGCCCTTACCCTCTAGGTACCTAAGTGCCCGTATTCATATCCATTACATACACTTTAATTAAAATAGATTGATAAATAAATGATATTGTTGTGATTTAATTTAAAAGTTGTTCAAATATTTTAAATCCAATCATAAAATATTATAAACTAAAATATTTTGTAATTCAATAATTTCAAATGAACACTCATTGCAATACACATTCAAATATCCATAATAATACTTTTGTTAAGTTGCAAGTCATACGACAATATTATTCGAGATCTGTAAAAATAATTGATAGGAAGTTGCAAGTATAATTATGAAGTCACGATTAATTCGACATAACTTTTAGTTAAAAAGTCACAATTATTTACATATTCATCATAATTAAATTCTTAAAAAGTTTGCAAACATTTATCTTTCAATTATAAATATTGTAGTGATTCAATGATATTAATAAATGTTAAAACATAAAAGAAAATAATTAATTAAACTAAACACTAATATAAATAATATATTTATATAAGTGCGGGTGCGAGGCGGGGTGGGTACTATAGTATCCACCGCACCCATACCCGCTTAATTTTGCAGGTAATTAGTCGTATCCATGTTCATATCCATTATGCGGATTTTTACCTACTAATTGTGGGTTTTTTTTGTAGATACCCATTGGATATGGGTCTAATTATCATCCTTAAGTGTGAGTCAACTTCTTATTAACTGAATCAATCTTCGATAATAATTTAGATTATTTTTAAGGTTAAATATATTTTAGATCTATGTAGAAGTGAATTTCTAAGTTTAGTCCCTACTAAATTTTAATTGGTGATTCAGTCTCTCTTATTTTGATCATTTTCAAAATTAGTCATTATAGTTAATTATGTGTTAAGAAAGAGTGGTGTACACATCGCATGACATCATTTTAGTTATGTTTAGACTTAAATATATAAAAAAATTACAACTTAGTGGATCTTAAACTAATAAACCCCAAAATCGGACAATCCAGCATCTTCTTCCTTTAGCAGCTTTACCAAATAATTATTTGGTTATCCCCTACAATAAAAAAATAAAATAAAATCATCAGGCTAAACCACCAAACTAGTGTACAAATAGCATCATCACTAAAACGCGGCAGAGAAAAAATGAAAAAATTGAAGCCAAGAAGCAAATCTAAAAGACCAAGAAATTGTGGGTTTAAACAATAATGTCCATGGATTTGAGTTTGGTATTGTAGACATCCCAATTCACAACGTTACCGTCGAAGCTGTGCTCATTGGCGCCAACGGAGGTGATGGTTCTAGTGACTTTGATGTTGGAGTTGTTGGCGAGTTGATAAACCAAGTGAATAAATGTTATATGTCCTTTCTGCTCTCTCTCTCTCTCTCTTTTTCGCTAAGGCCTAGATGAGATTTTTTAGTTCTGCGCCACATAGTTGTCCGATTTTGATGCCGAGAACCAAGTTGATGGCGTCCATTAGGTTGGATTTGTAGAAGGAAAAACACAATAAATAGAATGAATTAATTGTGTTTTCTAATTAAAAGACTTTTTTACATGGGTAAATCACTGTAGATAAAAGAAAATAAGGTAAAGAAACACAATTTATCCTGATTTACCACATCAAATCCCTTCAACCTGAAGGATTTAATCAACTAGTTCACTACAAAATCAGACTTACACTTAAACACCTACTAGGCGCACTAATTGTGTTCAATCTTCTCAACCATCTAGCTTTGTACAGTCAAATTGTTGAGGAAGACAACCATTACTAGGTTAGGTTACAAACAAAAGGATTTTGGATTTTCTAAATTAACTCTCATATAAAGTGTTTACAAATTTTTTACTGCCGATGTGCTTATTGTTTGTTGTTTCCGTGTTTCTTGATTGAGGGAAGCACACATTTTATAAAGAATGGTTAAGGTTTATGGTTGTTGTCCTAATTGAAAGAAATCAACATAATTCATGAAGTTTTGTATTGTATTTTTGTGGAATTGATTTGCAATAGAAACTTTCTAAAACTGATCTTATAATCAGCGTATCTTGTTTAAAACAATTGGGAAGCAGACGACACTATTGTCATAGCAAAGATCTTCATACAAGTAACAGATTCATGATGTTTATCAGAGGATGTGCAATTGCTTTGTCTTCTTTGGAGTGTTGAATTTTTCATAGCATTTACTTTTTCAGAGCATTGACTTTTGCAGAGGATACATAATAACTTAGAGTCAGACAATCAGACGCTTGATGTGATTATAAGAGGCAGAGACACTTACTTTCTTGTTCCACTTATTAAAGGCAGAGGAAGATTTTTGCTTGTCAAACTTATTAGAGGTAGACACATATTTTTGGTTGTCAAGCTTATCAGAGACAAACGAATAGAGTTTTTTGAATCCATTAGAGGAAGACGTATAGTTTCTTAGTGGAATTCATCAGAGGTAACTGAACTACAACAAGCTTGTGTTTCTATAGGCAACTGAAACTTGTAATAACAAAGGTGTGTTTCACTAGTTTTGAACTGTAGAGCATAAGTGAAGCGTTGGTTTCTTTTTTCTTCGTCCAATCATCAAAAGATACGATAAGAATCCATTAAACAAGCACTTGATTTTTGACTTGCACACTTAATCAAAAACTGCATTAAATTGCTCCCACAAACAATTTTGTTATCATCAGAACAAGTGAGAGACATATTTCTTTAGACCAACTTGGTTCCAATAGGATTTTCCGCTACCATTAGGGCCAATGATCGCGAAGAAGTCATAAAAGGGACCGATGACTTGGAAACCTTTGTACGATTTGAAAATTCTATTTCTAACCTAATAATTAATTGGTAAAGTGCAATTTGGATTATGCAAAGAATGAAGGAGATGGTGAATTATCATACTTAGGGTTTATTAGGGGTATGGCTTAAGGATCTAATAAGTTTTTTTAATTTGATAGTTTTTTATTTAAATTTATATAAGTTGAAAATAATGCATTTATTAATTAATAACTTAATAAATTATTAAAGTGATGTCGGTTGTCATGTGGTCGCCATGTCATTTTAAAAGTCCACATGACATAGTCTAGTCAACACTTTTGTTATCCTACTCAGCACATAATTAACTACAAAGACTAATTTTGAAAATGACTAAAATACGAAGGATTAAAATCACCTATTAAAATTTAGTAGCAAACTTACAAGCTCTGAATTTTATAAGGACGAAAAACATATTTAGTCCTTATTTTTAATAGACAAAAATCACATGGTTTACTTGTTACTTTGGTCCATCTATTCCCTAAACTATCTTTCTTTCTTCATTCAATTGGTTTCAAATTCTCTCCAAGTTTCTAAGTGAAGTAAAATAATAACCACAAAAAAGATTAGTCTTTCATAAATCCCCAAGTACTCAATCGAAGTTGAGCATTATCAAGATTCACAAGACTTTTAAGAGCTATTTGTCTTGGACTGGCCTAAGCCCAATCTGATCTCTCATGCCGACTCGACCAACTTGATATCATAATTAGTAGCAGATAGCTAGGGATTTTGACCCCAACGACTAAACTTAGTTGTTACGACCCAAGGCTGCAAACCCCGCTGAATCTGCCTAGATTGGTGGTCATTCAATATATATGCCTCCCTCCATGTTGGCACTCTCGTCTATACAAACAGAGTCTCTCGCACTAGAAATTTTACACCATTCTTATCCTTGTACTGCTCACTCTCCTCAAACCATCACTTACTGTAACACCCCTGTTTTTAACAGCGCAAGTGCAATTTTTTTTAAAAAAAAAACCACTTAATAAAATAATACGCCGTAACACAAAACGACAAGAGTCATAAATAATTACACCATATATATACCAACAACCTAAGATATTTTTTGGGACAATAATCCAAAGTATACAAATAGAAAATACATCGAGGCTATGAGACATATCAGACATCGCTCATACCCTTGGGGTATTCTCGGTAGACACTTGCACATAAGTATTGCTCCAAGAATGCTATCCCCCCATGGTCACGTCAAAAAATTGAACATGGACCCACCTAACAAAAGTCAACTATCAAGATATGTTATAGATACAGTCATCCCAAAACAAAATAAGTACAACCACTAAAAGAAAGATACTAAGACCATATACAACAAAAACTAATATAATCATCCACTAGCAACTACAATAACTAGGGTGACCTCCACACACTCTACAAGTTCCTTCTGACGCAATATCTCCCCTCGAAGTAACTTTCTCCTCTTCATCATCCATAGAAGGATCAGTCTGCTCAGAAGTTAGGTCCATCCACGAGATATATGGTTTCGACGGCGCTGGAATCTCATAACAACTCACTACCTCAGTGACAGTCAATAGGGGATCATTCACCGGAAGTGGAAGCTATGGCTCGGCCCGCCTAGACGGTTCTGAAATATCTCTTCCCACTGGCATCGACCCCTTATCCTTCCCACCAGTCCTCGGCCCAACCACTGTATCCCTAACTCCTATGGTGGCCTCCGTCTCAACCCTAATTGAGGCATCTTCCTATGCTCCATTCATCCAGAACACTGAGGGTACCAGATAGTCAATTCTCCCGTGAGTGAGCTCCACAAGATATACTGCCTTAGCTCTCCTACTGGTCCTCACTACTCTCCCCGTATAAATCACCCTGCTTGAGATGGGGTCGTATACCCAAGCAGTCAGCGAATGTCGGTCAGGGAAATCTAATGAAGTTTCCATCGTCAAGGTAACACTTGGTGGAACGAACTTGGGTATCATCTGAGGGCAAAGCTCCATTTCGACAATAATGTAAAGGGTCACCAACCAAAATTAACAAATAACATTTAACAATTATGTCATAAAAGCAAGCAATAACGCTTAACAATTACGACATGATAACAAACAATAACAGATTATGTATATACAAATATCATAATATAACAAACATGACTCGCGTGCTAATCACCATAATGCAATGCTTATATGTCAATGCACAGACCAATACTAATTACCGATGTGCCACCTATCACAGATCATCACGATTAATAGAGTGTATTCTATCACAGACCTACATGACAAATAAATCCTCGTAAGGATAATATGGAACAATCAACTCATGGAACCATCCTGTGGCCCATCACGGTCACCACTAACATCGTGGCCCATCACAGTCAATACTAATTATGAAATGCATTAGCATACTCTGATTCTTTCACAACAATCATGATGTAAATGTAGCTATTAAAAAACTCCCCTTTTAATATTCATTACACATTAATAATTTTTCATAATTTTAACAGAGCATACTCAAGACATTATCCTCAATAAAATTCATAACATGTAGTAACATGTATTATCACTCAAGAATGCATCATCGCATCAATATTAATTATCACATATTCACACATCAATCATACATAAATCACACATATAAGGTCTCTATGTGCAAACAAAAATTTAGAAGGAGTCTTTACCTTAGTTATAGCTTTTTCAACAATTATCACTACCACAATTAAACACAACGAAAAATCTCGCTTGTGCCGACACCTTCAATCAAATAGTGTTTGACTTAGTCAAATTTTAATCCCTGAAACTTTAACTACCTTACAAACTATTTCTTACTCCTAACCCCCTTAGAGTATATTTCACTAATAGAGTTTACAACGAGTAATGACTAATAATATTACTATCCACAACACACTTTCAACATATTAAAACTATTTTTAGAAATTAACATCCGTTAATTTTTCAGTGAATTCACTAACAATTATTTGAAATATTTTAAATTATTTTTCTCAAAGTTTTTTACACAACCACAAATTTTCCTCAAATTTGCCATAACTCATTTTATTTTTAAACGACCAAAGTTTCAAATTTAAGAATTAAATCACAAAATTTTAAAACCTCATAGTTCCAAAATCAATTTTAAGAACAACAAACTCACAAATTTTTTTAAGAATTAAATCACAAAATTTTAAAACCTCATAGTTCCAAAATCAATTTTAAGAACAACAAACTCACAAATTTTTTTAAGAATTAAATCACAAAATTTTAAAACCTCATAGTTCCAAAATCAATTTTAAGAACAACAAACTCACAAATTTTTTTAAGAATTAAATCACAAAATTTTAAAACCTCATAGTTCCAAAATCAATTTTAAGAACAACAAACTCACAATTTTTTTTCCAAAATATTAACTTTGGTTCAGCTACTACCATTGAAAATATCAGGTTATCATCATTGATTTTGCATTCCTAATATAGTTCACTATAAAGGAAAATTGATTTTACTGCCTTCAATACTTGATTCTATTCAATGTCATAAAAATTTACCTTCACTTTAACTTGAAAATTTGTCACTAGCTATATATCAAATTCACTTCCAACATAAAACATTTAAACATAAATTCACATTAGAGTAAACTTAATTTTATGAGATTAATTAAAAAATGCACAATTTTCAAACCAGTTACCAAAAACACCATCATCTGAATTACTAGGGATAGAATAACGGATTAGAAATGACATACACTAAGAAAATTATTTTTCTTTATTCACCAACAACAACATCAATATTTCAGAGTTCTCCCCACCGCTAACTCGATGTCAACAGTCTCGATTCCTTTTCGAAACTCAAGGAGCTAATTACATAAATATAATGATTCACAACAATTTGTTCACCACTAAAGTTTATCCAACCAAAACAAAATTCCCAAAATTAAATCTCTTTCATTTTTCAAGTTATATTACTCAACCATTAGAGCTCCAAAACTTTGAGTTAGTAAAATACTCTAAACTTCTCCCTTAAACTCAGTCCAAGAGTAATTAAAAGAGTAACATTTTTAACTCTAAACATATTAATTTCACACTTTAACTCTTTGCTCAAACTCTTTAACTTAATTAAAATTTGAACTTTTTCACAACTTTAACAACTCTAAATTTTCTTATAAAATTTCAACTTTAGTTCAAACTCGTTTATCTGAAAATAACACATTACATAACTCAAACACAACAAAAATCAATTTCTTATTTCTAACCATTACTAACAACATCAATAACAATAACAACACAACAACAACAACACAACAACTAAGGGTCCTCTAAAAAATTTCTTCTCAAGCCACCAACATTTGGAACACACAATCGAGACTTCAACCTCAGCACACCATCAGAGTCAACCGAAAAGTCTAAAATTTTACCATTATGAACATTATTTAGGATATTCACCAAGTATGAGTCTTGACTTTAAGCTTCCTTGATATCATCAATTATCGTTGGACGAATTTGTATGTGAGCTAAAAATAACCTTGAATAACCAAGTTCAAATTGATGTCCACTTTCAACAACTTCTTGAAATTCTTTAACTATTGGCCTATTTACTTCTGCAATATGAGCGAGACTGCCCATGGATTTCATACTCAAAGCATTTGCAACAACACTTTCCTTCCTTGGGTGGTATGAGATTGTGCAATCATAATCTTTCAAAAGTTCCATCCACCTTTTTTGTTTTAAATTTAAATCTCACTGTTGAAAGATATACTTAAGACTTTTATGAATGGTATAAATCTTGCAAGTTTCACCATATAGATAGTGTCTCCAAATCTTAACAACAAAAATCACTACAGCCATTTCCAAATCATGTGTGGGATAGTTCACCTCATGCCTCTTGAGTTGTCTAGATGCATAGGCAATAACCTTACCTTTTTGCATAGGTATGCAACCGAGACAAACTCTAAAAGCATCACAATAAACTGCATAACTTTCATCACCTAGAGGTAATGCCAAAATAGGTGCTGACGTCAAGTACTCCTTCAATTTTTTGAAAGCTTTCCTCACATGCGTCAGTCCATCGGAACTCAACTTTCTTCTAGGTCAACCTAGTCAACGAAGATGCAATCTTTGAGAAATCCTTCACAAAACGTCGATAATAACCAGCTAAACCAAGAAAACTCCGAATCTCCTTTACTGTGGTAGGTTTGGGCCAATTCTGCACTGTTTCCACCTTACTTGGATCAACACTTATTCCATTCTTAGACACAACATGACCTAAAAATGCTACACTATCTAGCAAAAACTAACATTTAGAGAATTTGACATATAATTATTTATCTCTTAAGGTTTGCAAAACCAACCTCAATTGTCGCTCGTGTTCTTCTTTACTCTTGGAATAAACAAGGATATCATCAATGAACCCAATCACGAATTGATCCAAGAATGGTTTAAAAACGCGATTCATCAAATCCATGAAAGCTGTTGGGGACTTAGTAAGCCCAAATGACATAACCAAAAACTCATAATGTCCATAACGCGTGCGAAAAGCTGTCTTTGTTATATCATCCCTCTTAATCTTCAACTGGTGATACCCCGACCCCAAATCAATCTTAGAAAAACATTGACCTCCTTGAAGTTGGTCAAACAACTCATCAATGTGTGGTAAAGGGTATTTATTCTCTATAGTTACTTTGTTAACTGTCTATAGTCTAAACACAACCTCATGGATCCATATTTCTTCTTTACAAATAATATCGGTGCTCCCCAAGGAGAAGAACTTGGGCGAATAAAACCCTTATCAAGAAGATCTTGAAGTTGCTCTTTTAACTCCTTAAGTTCAGCTGGGGTCATACGATAAGGAGATATAGATATGTGATGAGTGTTAGGAACCAAGTCTATAGAGAACTCAATCTCCCTATCAGGTGGCAACAAAGGAAGTTCTTCAAGAAAAACATCTGAAAATTCACATGCTATTGGAATTTTTTCCAATCTCTCCTCAACCACTTATGTATCCCTTACCAAGGCTAAGTACGCTTGACAACCTCTTCTCTTTAACTTGTTAGCTCTCAAGGCTAAGATTTGGTTATGTGGTACCGAACAACGTTCTCCTTGAAACGAGAAGACTGATTGTCCCGGTATCTCAAATTTCACCTCTTTATTATGACAATCCAAAGTGGCATGATGCAAATCCAACCAATCCATATCCAAAATCACATCAAAATCTACTAAGTCAATAACTACTAAATCTACTGGCAACACCTTACCCTCAATAGCTATATCACAAGAACGATACACTGACTTAGCAAGCAAATTTTCTCCAACAAGTGTAGCCACAATTAAAGCTTCTTCTAGAAAAGATGAATATTTACGAAGTCGAATAGCAAACCTCGAGGATACAAAAGAATATGTAGCTCCAGGATCAAACAAAACATGACCATCTTTGGAACAAATAGAAAGTATACCTATAACTAGTGCATTGGATGTCTGAGCATCCTGACGAGCCAAAGCAAACACTCGAGCCTGACCTCTTCCTGTTGGTATATGACCTCTACCACCAAATCCTCTACCTCCTTGCTGAGATGTTCTTGAACCTCTGACATAAGAATTTCCACTTTGTCACACAAATGCAGAATGAGCCTAAAAAGATGTTAAAGTTGTTGGTGTTGATGCATAACTAGAGGATGGATATGTCGTGTCTACAGGAAAATCCCTCCGGATGTGACCTACTTGGCCACATTGGTAGCACACTTTTACCATTACCATATCTAGAACAATTTCCAAAGTGAAACCTACCACAAATAGAGCATCATGTAGTTGAAACACCAGAATGTCTCTGAGGGAAATTGGATTGTGATGCTTCTCCAGAATTTGATCTACGACTCTGCATTGTCCTAGAAGACTTCCCGCTATGACCACCTCTTTGAGACATCAATCTTTGTTTCCCCTGATAACCAACCATAGATCCACCACTGCGAGTTGGATACTTACTGTAAGAACCTTCAACCTTTTGTATCATCCGTGAATCTTGTCTATTACCTCTTTTTTCCTTCTGTCGTTGCTCAATCTGAAGTGCCAAACTCTAAACCTCAGCAAAAGTATAAAAATTTAACCCAACCACATATCTCAATAAGTAATCCTTCAATCCTCTGATGAACCTCTGAACATGTATCTCCTCAGTGATAGGGTAAGGAGCGTGTCTAGAGAGCTGTGTAAAACAAGCACTATACTCTGAAACTGTCATATCTTTCGTTTGCTTCAATCGTTCAAACTCATGAGTTAATCCATCTCTAACACTTTCCAGAAGAAAACGATCCATGAACAACTAAGAGAACTCTTTCCATGCTAGCAGAGGTGACCCCACTTGTCTACCACGTGACATTATATCAAACCAATCATGTGCCACACCTATTAGCTGAAATGAAGTCAATTCTACTAATCTTACTTCAGAACAACCCAATGCTCTCCAAAGCCACTCTATTATATCAATGAATAGTTGTGGGTCCTCAGTCGCACTAGGCCCAGAAAAATTAGGGGGTTTAAGCTTCATGAAGTCTGGTAAAGTAACCTCAATACCCTTCGTTGCAGCAGCCGTCTGATGCTCAACTTATCTAACCTCTTGTTGACCCTTGGGATTTTCATGTCTTTGATCATCCTTCTATTGTTGTCCGACGACAACCCCAACAAGTTGTTGCACAACCTGTTGTAATCCCTGCAGACCAGTGGAAAACTCTTCCATGGATGGATTTACCCGCCTCCTCTTAGGTACCTCAACATCGACATCCAAGCCACGCCCGCAAACATTAGCTCTACGCCTATTTCAAACACGAACTGGAACACGTTGACGAGCGCCTTGGGATTGGGAAATTGACTCATCATCAATTTCCCTTCTAGTAGGATTCCTACTCTTGGATGGCATTTACACCTAATCAAAGGACGTTGATCAAATATTGAACAAGATGACAAGACAATGTCGAAAGATAGTGATGATGAATTTAAACACTGACTCAAACAACAAATGAAACTCTCAGAGTGCTAATAGCCCTTGCAAGTAAGTTGTGCCCGGGTACACAATTTACTGACAATAATCTATTATCACCCTATGTTTGTAGCTAGTTTTAGACATACGACCGAGCTCTGATACCAACTTTGTCACAACCCAAAAACTAAATGTTGTGATCGGCGCATTAGCTATACTCCTAGTCTGGCAAGCCTATCAACTAACTTAACAATGAAACAACTAAATCGTTCTCAATAACCATTTCAAAAAATATATATAATTTTTCTCGAAATTTCGACAAAGTATCATTTGTAACTTCAACATTCCCAAATTTATAAGATCCCTGTTTATAGTATTAACTCAGTCAATTCATATTTCAAAGAGCATAATCTAATTGTTTAATACATTTCCCAAAAAGACTTTCTAGATTCAAAATAGTTGCAAATTACATCAGACTTTACAAAAAAAATGGTCCTCGATCAAATAGGCCTACCAAAAATAACTATGGTCGAGATTTGAATTTACTAATAACTTGCTACTTAGGTGCCTGTGAATTTGAAAAAAAAATAAACAACATGAAGGGGTAAGTCAAAAATGCTTAGTGAGGAGACCACAATCACCATCAACTAGAAGGGAAACACAAAAAGGTACGACTAATTATTTTACAATCTTGTGGGAATTATGTTAAACAATGCTATCTCAAATATGGATAATTTTCAAGTAAAATGTACACGTATAAAATCATTTAAAACTTATAATTTAGTCGTTCAGATATAAATATTTAAAATCATCATAGAATATCAAGCAAGTAAAAATACAAATTCTTGAGATCCAAGAGGCGACTTCATCTCAGTGATAGCCCTTTCCTCCTAAGGGTGGCATTTCCCTTATGGGTGACTCCATCTAAATTAAACTTCTAATTATGATTCTAAAAAGTTGTTTTGTTGTTTAACATGTATTTATGAGTGTATTAATTAAAGATATATATTAAACATGTCAACACAAGATCATGTTGGAAGAAGCAAGATCATTCTCATAATCGAAGAACATTATGGTTAATAAAAACATAATTTTGGAAAAATGAAGATTGTTCTTCACAGCCTTCAGTTTTATGAAAACAAGAACGTTTATGCTCGTAAAAGGGAAATAAGACAAGATTGATTTTTATTTGCTAATAAACTTTAACATGTATTTATGAGTGTATTAATTAAAGATAATTATTAAACATATCAACACAAGATCATGTTGGAAGAAGCAAGATCATTCTCATAATCGAAGAACATTATGGTTAATAAAAGCATAATTTTGGAAAAATGAAGATTGTTCTTCACAGCCTTCAGTTTTATCAAACCAAGAACGTTTATGCTCGTAAAAGGGAAATAAGACAAGATTGATTTTTATTTGCTAATAAAGCATTCCAAAAAGAAAGATCATATTAGAAAGATCCATTCCAAAAAGATTAGCAAAGGCAAAAGCTATGCATCATGATCAAATAAGCAAAGATCAATCCCCAGATTGATAAAGCAACAAGTACAACCATGACAAACTTGATAAGACACATCAATTGCACCTCTGAGAAGTCTGCACACGAAACATAGAAAAGCCTTACATCTAGTAGCTGCCAAATGTTCTCAAGTTCAACGCTTCTCAAAATTTAGAAGCGAAGATCGTTCTGGTTTTTAAAGCAAAAACATTTATGCTTTAAACAACACTTATCCACTAAAGCTACAATTGGACAACTAGATTTTCAATGGCTAGATGAGCTGTCATCAGCTTTCATGAAGCCTATAAAAGGAACCTTAATGTCAAGGATGACGCAAGAGTTTCAAGTGCAACCAATCTATCACATATACAATCATACATGAAAATACTAAAGTTCTTCAATCAAAGAAAAAGCTCCAGTTTCGTTTCACTATATTTAAGGATCTATCTTGCCGAGTATTTATCTAAGAATCCACACTCAAACAAGGGTTGAGTATATTCAGAACCATCAACCTTTTTAAATCATCTCATTTGTAACTCAAGACTATGTGTTGAAAATAGTTTGAGTGAATTGTAAAAAAATCTTTTTATGGTTAAAAGGTGATCAGTAAAAAAACCCTTTCTAAGGTTGAAAGGTAACTGCAGGAAACCCTTTATGTGTGATTTTATTTTCCTTATCTCTATTTATTTATGATTAACTAACCATCGATCACGTTGGAAAATTAATTTTGTGATTTCACTAACCAAGAACGTTTTGCTTTTGTTGTGTTTTAAAAATCAAAAGTGATTTGAGTTAACTAAATTTAAATCAAGCATAAATTAATTAAAAAGGGACAATTACAATTCAAACTCCACTTTCTTGTAATTGACATTGTCATTTCACAAATCATATAACCAATATAAAAATCAATTAATTGGTTTGGATTATAAAACCATTTTCAAAAGCCGGTTTGAGAAACACACGACAGGTTTTAATCCAATTAATTGGTTTTGTTTGAAGTTGAATTTATTTTATTATTTAAAAAAAACTATATTTCTTTTCTTTTTTTAATTCGAAAATAACTTTTTTTTATTTTATTTTCAAAAAGCATTTTTTATTTTAAAAAAATGATTTTCTATAAATTTTTAAAATAAATAAATTTTTAAAAATAAAAGTAATTTAAATATAATGATTTATTTATTATTGGTTTAATAATATGGTTGTGGATGAAATATGGTGCCCACCAGAGTTCTGACAAATGGAGTAGTGATCAACGATGGATCTCCAATGACAAACACGGTGGTCTGAGATGGAGTTGTTGCAACTTCTTGGAATTCGACGATAATCTCTAGTAGTCGACGGCATAATCAATGATTAGTAACTTCTAACCACTATTATTAGTAAATTAATAATAGGTAAATTATAATATTAAAATTTTTATTTATAACTTAAAATTAATTAATTTTTATATAAATAACAAAAATAGTATATTAAAATATTAAAAAAATTGAATTTGTTATAAAATAAATATTTACTATATTATGGATATTAGTTAGTATCCGGTTCTTAAATGTTGTATAATCAAAACGACTCATAAAAATAAAAATAAAATGAAATTGGTTTGTAATTAACTTCAAGCAATAAATGAAGGAAAGAGAAAAAGTTCACATGTGAAGCTTTATCAAGGCATTGAAGAAAGGAGAACGAAAATGACTTCACATAAACTTCAAACATTAAAGAAAGGAAAGAGAAAAGGACAACACGTGTCCCCAAGTACCCAGAAAATCAGTTACCTCGTACTTGAACATGGATTGCATCCATCCAAGGAGCTGAATGGCATTTTCGTAATTATGAAGAAAAACCATGGCATTTCTAAAATGGATTTTCCAACGGTCATAAAAAGCTTGGCATATGAAATGAACATAACAAGACCTCTATAAATTGTAGCAAGTTGATCTTCATCAAGACACAACACATTGCATTAAAAAGATCAAAGATCTTAAAGCTTTTAAGAAGCAACATCCATTCTATCTTCATACTTTCTACAAATCCTACATTAGATCTTTGTTAATCTTTTGAGAAAGTATTTAGAATCAATCACTCTCATATCACATTGTAATTTCCACGTGAGATACACTTGGAAATATTTGAAATCTGATTGTAAGCTTGGTGAAGCTTAAGAATACACAAGTTGTAATCATCCTCTGTCTGAGGTTGATCTGTTTGAACATTAGTGAAATCTCACAAGGGTGTGAGGACTAGAAGTAGCCATCTTTGGGTGAACCAGTATAAAAACAGTGTGTGTCAGTCTCATATTTCTCTTTCACTCTTTAGCTTAGTTCAAATCTAAAGGTTTTGAAAAACCCATCCTCGGGCTTGCCATCCTCTGCAAGAGGATAGTTTTTAAAACACTTGAAAATTATTTTTAACAGCAAAATCCCTATTCAACTGATATTTAGCTACATCACGTTTGAATACATTTTTTCTAAAAAACCAAACAAAAATTTATTCCTACAAAAAGTATATTAGTATAATTTATTCCACTGTTAAGTTACAAAAAAAAAAAACATTTAGCAATAATTTATTTCATTAAATATAACTTTTTTAACTGGAAAAGGCAAACGATTTTATGCATGGTCCAAGGAAATTTGAGAAAAAAAAGTATTTAGTATACAAATTACTCAGAAGGTATCCGTTCATTATTTACATTCAAAATAACTCATAATCCAAATAACTAAAGTTTGTTCATCTCATTAGTATCTTAAACAAACTCATGGATCGTCATGGTCACATAAAAAGAAAGAAAATTTGACTTCAATTACGTGTAACATACTAATAGAAAAAACATGAATGTTAAATATAAAAGAAATGACACTTCAATCATTATCAAAATTAACTTAACAAAATGATTCATATCAATTCAAATGATTCATAAAGAAAGCAAAATTAGTACAAGAGTACTCAAACCAAAAAACAAGAAAGAAGACCAAACAATGAGCATAAAACAATAAAGCAGAGAATATTTGAAATCAAAATCAAATACTTAGTCTAAGGAGGAACGATTTGATGCACACGAAAGCATTTTAGAAAGGTCTTTACAAAATTCTAAACCGTACCGACGAAAATTGATTTCCAAAAGTTTCAACTTCTTCCACCTTTCATCAAACTCAACTTTCTTTGTTTTGTCTAGTAAATTCCTTCCTCTCATGAATATTTTGTTCAAATCAAAGTCCTCTAATTTTTTTTCTTCTGTTATCTAAACTTTCTTAGAGAGATTAAATAATTGTACGCCCTGTTGACGACGAAAAATTAGAAATCTTCTTTTCACATTCTTAACAAACTTAATCTTCCAATTGCGAGTCTTCTCTTTAAGTTGACGCTTACTAGATTTGAAACTAAGTTTATCCTTAAAATAGTTGTAAGCATCATCCTTTGCATCAGAATTTATATCGTTACTTGCGAGGTATTGGAGAATCTTAACTTCGTCATCCTCACTAAACAATCTTTGAAATAACTTTGTTGCATTTGCTGTCGAAGATGAAGAACCTTGGTCCGAAGATTTACTTTCTTTTTCCATTGAGACATATAGTGTGGTCTGTAATCTGTTGGTAGAATATAAGAACTGTGATTGAGTAGTAAGTACTATATATAATAAAAAGGACTGAACATTTTGTTTCTTGCGGACATTGGTAACACAGTGAGCATGTCGTATGAAGGGTAATACATCGAATTATTTTTCAGTTTCCTTTTATCTGTTTCTGAACTCAACATGATATATTTGTTTCTTGTTATTTGTAGAGTGATCTTACATATATTGAATTGTGCTGATATAGTAAATGCTCACATTATCTCTGGTCCTAGAATTGTGGATGGACTGAAGTTGAAGATCTATCGAATTTTGATCATAACATTATTTCAAATTCGACGTTAATCATATAAAATAGTTTTTAGTATAACATGTCGAATGAACAACGTTTAGGGTTTGCCTCACAGAAAAGGTTTGTTGCTGCTTGCTGAAATGAGTTCAGCTGGTAACTTTACCAAGGGGGACTACACTGCTGCTGTTGCAAAATTGTCGAGGATCATTCTAACTTTGTTATCGACTTCATCTCAGTCAACCCAGCAATGTGGCCTTTGGCACCGATAAATCCTTGTTTCATTCATGCAACTCGTGGAGTTCAAATGTCGATCAGTGGTGATGGTTTAGGGCAACAATATAATACTCCATATTCTGTAACTTTCTTTGAGTTATTTGATTAGATTAACCATATGATTTTCCAATCACCGACTCTTTCTAAAGTCTATATGCTCTCTGGGTGAAGAATCATAAATGATTTTATATGTTTTGGTCAAGAGGTGTTTGAGAGTTGCAGCGATGAAACTCTTGACCTTGGATCCAAATTCTCTATTGTAGAAAAGATACACATTTACTCGCATTAATTGATGTTGTCCATTGATTTGAGATGGGTGAGTCCATAACTTGGTTGTGGTAGAGATGTAATTCACCACCCACCCCTTTAATATATTCAGTATTGAAAAAGCCTTATGTTGTATTTCTGTTCTTTTGTGCTGTTTTGCACACTCTTGTACTATTCTTGACAATTCACTAAATGTTTTTTTCTTCTAGGTTATCCATGATAGGGGTAGTGACATTATTACAGTGGGACGAGGCATCCTCAAGGCGGTGAATCAGGCTGCGGCAGCTCGTGAATACCGTCTTCAATGATGGAGTGCATATTTTGACAAGTGCAATTAAGGCCTACATTTCCTAACAAAATGGAAGAGTCCAAGTTCATACTTTTTGAGATGTTTAATTCTGCAGCAGTTTATAAATAGCATAAGTTATTAAGCAGTTTATAAATAGCATAAGCAAGTTCATACTTTTTGAGATGTTTATAAGCAGTTTATAAATAGCATACTTTTTGAGTCCAAGTTCATATTTGTTAAAATTGTTATTTGATACTATGTTATTATTTTGTAGTTTCAGAACACATGATACTTTGTTAAGTTGTTAATTAATACTATGGTGCATTTGTTCATCTCATTAGTATCTTAAACAAGCTCAAGCATTATTTTATTAAATATATATATATATATATATATATATATATATATATATATATATAT